>NC_143261.1:45420397-45571912 GCF_984573655.1 Nuphar pumila
AAATGGTGTGCTCTATCAGACTGCCTTCTTCATATTGTGCCAAGAATCCACCGCAAGCAACTTGATTGACTGAAATATATAGCAGTAGGGGTTTCCCCAATTTTGGCGGTTTTAAAACAAGAGAATTGAGAAGATATTTCCTGATGCATTCGAACGATTGCTGACACTCTGGTCCCCATTCGAACTTTACTCCTTTTCTGAGCAAATGATTGAAAGGCTCACATCTCATGGCTAAATTGTATATGAATCGCCGAATTGATTGCATGCGTCCTTGAAGGGTACACAATTCTTTGAGATTAGTCGGGGGCGACATGTCAATGATAGATTTGGCCTTAGCGGGATCCACTTCTATCCCATTTTTGCTGACTAGAAAGCCTAACAACTTGCCAGATTTGACTCTAAAAACACATTTTTGTGGATTGAGTCTTAGCTTGTAAAGAATGAGCCGCTTGAAAACTTGATTGAGAGCTTCGATGTGATCTTCCTCTTCTTTGGATTTTACCAGAATATCATCGACATATGTATCCATGATTTTGTGCATCTGATCATGGAAAATGATGGTCATAGCATGCTGATAAGTGACTCCAGCATTCTTAAGCCCAAATGGCATGACCGTATAACAAAAAGTGCCCCAAGGGGTAGTGAAAGATGTCTTGGACAGATCACGAGCGGCCAACTTGATCTGCTTATATCCGGAATATCCATCCATAAAAGAAAACATGGTGTGACCTGCCGTGCTGTCAATCAAAAGATCAATATTAGGAAGTGGATAATCATCTTTAGGAGTCACTTTATTGAGATCTCGAAAGTCGATGCATATTCGAACTTTGCCATTCTTTTTAGGGATGGCGACAATATTCGCTAGCCTGTCTGGGTAGTCAATGGTTCGAATGAACCCTGCTTTGAGTAGGTCTTCCAGACCTTCTTTAACCTGTTGCTCCACTCGAGGATCCATTTTTCTTAGCTTCTGCTTAACCGGCTTAACATCTGGCTTTAGAACGAGGCGATGCTCAACCAATTTGGTATCCAGACCTAGCATATCTTCATACGTCCATGCAAACACTTCTTCATGTTGCTTGAGAAAATTGATGAGCCTTTCTTTCTCTTCCAGGCTCAAACTGCTGCCAATCTTGAGGTTTTTGGGATCATCTTCTGATCCGATATTGATATCCTCAGTCGGATCTTGAGCTAAAGATGATGACTCATCTTGTTTTTGAATTGCTGCAAATTCTGGTAGTTCTTTAAGAGCTGAATCGAACTCTGCAGGTTCTTCTGACTGCTTTGTAGTCTGATTGCATTCTGCTCTTATTTTGACCTGATGAATCACTGCTGGCTTTGAAAAGACGTTTGGGTTAAGAGCGAGCTTCTTGATAGATCGGGAAGATATTCTGAAAATTGGAGAGAATAATTCAGGAAAATCGCCCATCATAAAATAAATTGCCTTAATTGGAAAAATAAAAGAGTAAAATAATGGCAATTTTGCAAAGGTTTGAGAAGTAAAGAGACAAATGACATCCGTATAGACGAAGGAAACTTGCAACTTTATTGAAAGATAGAATTGATCAAAATGACAATGATGAAAATGAAATGGGATATCATCCCAACAAAAGAATAGAAAAGAAAAGACAAGTAGATTCTTTTAATGTGTTCCCTTGACAAAAATAGTGCCCTTTTGAGATCTTCTGCCGGTGAAACCCAGTCTGACTCCTTTAGGATAGTGCCGAGGAACTATAGGCTCGAGACGACCATCTCTATTTTTGCCTAGGCCTTGAAAAGGCTGATAGTCATGCTTCATTAACAGGTCAAATCCCCTTTTGGCCTTCATAAATTGAGAGAACAAAGGATGATCCTTGAATGTACTATAGTCAATTCGTCCTCCATATTTGAAGAACTGTGGGCCTCTCCATCGAGTCACAGCTACTGTATGCTCTGGTTGTTCTGTCATCTACAGTATTCCTGAGTTCTCTTTAAAACTGACCTCTTCAATACCCCTAATACTAGGGATATCAGTAGTGAAGGTGGGCCTGAGAACCATGGATTGTGCTACCCTCTGCTCCGGATCTTCACCCAAAATTGTTGTGATCATTCCACCTTTTGACCACTTGACACACTGATGAAGAGTAGATAGCATTGCGTTCGTGTTATGGATCCAAGGTCTCCCGAGAAGCATATTATAAGTAGGTGGCACATTGACCACATGAAAAAGAACGGAGTGAACTGAATAGTCAATGAAAATCTCCAAGAAAATTTTTCCTTTAGCTATCTGGCCATGATTATCGAACCCGTAGATGGTGATTGGGTCCGGGATGTATTCTTCCTCTTTGATGCCCAAAGCTTTGGTTGTCATTTTCGGGCATATGTTGAGGCTGCTGCCTCCATCTATCAGTACATGAGGAACAATCATTCTTCTGGTTCGAATCACAACATACAGAGCATTGTTGTGAAATACATGCGGCTTCGGAAGGTCTTTGTCTGAAAAAGTAATTGGAGCAATTGTCATGGCCTGATTGACTATCTGGGCCATGTCTTCAGAAGTTATGCTCGGTTTCACCTTGATTTTCTGCAATAGATCATCCAATACTTGCTGATGCTTGGCGGAAGCTTGGGATAAATCCAAAATTGAGACATTAGATAATGCTGTAATTGGTTTTGGAGCAGATGTCTCACTTTTCTCTGGGGCGGGCTTAATAAAGTATTTGGGGAACCACGGCATTCTTTTGACTCATTCTGACTGTTGCTCTTAGCAAAAGTGAAGCCTTCGTAGAAACCATTTTCCACACTTAACTCGAGCCATTCGGCTCGCTCTGTTAGTTCAATAAATGTTCTGGATGGTGCGGTAGAGATGAGGCCTTTCAGAGGCTGTGAGAAATTACTCAGAATTAAGGACAAAGCATGCCCCTTTGATATGGGGTCTCTCATCTTATTGCAAGCTAACCTCCAGCGATGAATAAAATCTCTAGCCTTTTCATTTTCTCTTTGTTTGAGGCCGCAGAGATGACTGAGAGTGGGAAGCGCCTCAACATTAAAGAGGAATCGCTCAATGAACATGTTCACCACCTTATCAAATTCTTTCAGTTCGATCGGGGTGACATGCTCTGAGTACCATTTAGCTGTTGTTCCCTCCAGACTGTGAGGAAAACAAAGGAAAAGTGCCTGGTTGTCTCACTTGAATCTGGAACATTCAGCGAAGAACATGGCGAGATGAGCCTTAGGGTCGCCAGAACCATCGAATTTGATGAATTTCTTAAGGAGATTATCTAGATTGTTGTCTCCATCCAAACCGTCATAGAAGTCTTCGCTGGTGAAGACTTTCTTGCCCTTGTCACAGGCCTGCAGATCTCGAACCATTCTGACCACATCTTTGAATCGTGGCTGGTCAGAGTCATTGATAGACTGATCTTTGAATTTATGGGTTGAACCCTATCCTTGTGTAGTTTTGCGGAATGTCTGATGAGTCTCAAACTCTTCATCTGAATCTTTCGCTAATTCTTCTTCGTCGGTCGTATCAGCATACTGAATGGACTTCTTGGCTGCCTTCGAGACCTCCTTCATTGTCCGACCTTTTGCTTGATTTGCTCTGCACTGGCTTCAGCTTGCTCTGCCAGCATCTTGCTCATCATTTTTTTGAACATGACATACATTTGAAGATCAATGTCATCCTCAACCTGCTGCCCTTGATTTCTGCCGGAATGCGGGGAACCCATCTCTTCTTCTGAAGCTATTGAATGTGCCATGCCTTCGACTGGTGTAGTTTTCTTCCCTGACCTTGTCTGAACCATTGAATGTCACGAAAGCTCTCTGCAGAGCAGAATTGATGGTTAGGCTTTTGAAAGAAACTTTGATTGGAGGAAAATATTTACTGAGAATTTTGGTAGACAATTGAAAGAGTATCCCATTACTAGAGATTGAGTCGTCACTGGGATTATGACAATTACGTTGTCATTCCTTTGCAAAAATAAACAACTGAAAAATATGCCTTGTTACCTAAGCGAGGTTATCAAACCAAGATAGGATAAAAATTAAAGGAATTTTATTGAAGGAAAAACATGATTTTATTAATAATACACTTGACAAAGGGGAGGGGGACAGACAATTTTCCACCACTCCTGATAATCAGAGGACACTCGAGGACCAAGAAAAATAGTGAGAGTAACAAAAGAATCTCAGCCATGTCTGACAGAATGATATGCTTTAGACCACTGATCTGATGTGAGATCGAATTCTGGCAAAATCCCTGATAGTAGACGAATTTCTATGCGCTTCTGTGTATGAGAGAACTGCCTGACACAACGCTCTGGATGGTAGTATGCGCAGAAGAAGAGGCCAAGTAGCCTGAACTGCTTGCCGTATGCATAAGTATATCTAGGAGGTGATTCCTGACGATCAAAGTAGTCCCACACGACCTCTTTGTCCTGAAGGTGATCGATCAAGAATCAGTATCGCGCAACTGGAAGAAGCTTTTCACCATTGTATCTGAATGAACTGGCTCGGGCTGGCACATGGCTGAGGAACCAAGATTGCAATGCATAGGTGCACCCTTAGACTAAAATTGATTCTCCGAGTGCGAAATGGGTCAACCCTCGGTATAGAAAGGCGACTGCAGCCATGGCTATGGAGAGGCGGTTGGTCTGTCGAATTCCCCACATTCGCAGAAGTTGAACTATCCTGATATCCATGTAATTTCGTCCATCTGGAAAGAGAGCTAGTCCCACCGTGCATAAGACCATCACATGCTAGATTCTCTCTTGAGCCATTCGAGATAAGAAACTGACTTCCACAAACACCCATATTGTCTGTAGATTTCGAGCAGGTTCACATATTCGTTTCCATTTTCCTCGATCAAGGGCCAAGACTTGCGTCCTGTCATGCGGGCTAGAGCGTGTTATCGTCGCGAAATTTTTCCCCCGCCTTCCCTTCCTTGCGGAAGAAAAAAAGAGAGAAACGCTTTCGCGATTCAAACTTTGACCGGATTTTGGAAATTGTTTTGAAATACTCGCCTCCGTTTTGAAAATTGCGGGAAAATCCATGGGATGGGGCTCGACCTGTCGGTACGAGGTTCGACCGTTCCTGCCGCCTTTAACAGGGGTAATCGAACTAAGGACCAAAACTATGCTTGACTTAGCGAAATTATCAAAGTTATGTTCTATCCTAAATGCATAGAGAATTCAGGCATGTGCTATGAGATTTTGGAAAATGCCAGTTGGAAAACATGATGTATGCTTAGAAAAACATTTGGAGTTGGAAAGAATCTCTCAGGAAAAAGGTCAATTTCTCAGGAAACTCAGATAAAAAAGGGGTTTTTGAAAACATGAGAAAGCTTATAAAGATGTGGAAAATTCAGAAATAGTTGAAAATCTTGGGAAAATGGAAGTGATTCTTGAGAAAAGATGGACTTTTTGAAAAAGGAAGCACTTCTTAGGAAAACTTGGACTTTGAGAGTTTTCTTAGGAAAATGATGGAAATTCATAGGAAAGCTCATTGGAGAAGGAAATTCAAAACTTGGGGAATCGAAATCCTGGGAATTTTACCTTTTTGAAATACTCGGAAATCGATTTTGGATCTTGAAGAAAGATTGGAAAACTCTTTTGAATATCTTAAGAAAATATCATTTTCCTGGGAAAACTGTGGAAAAACTTGTCTTTGGAAAACCGATTTTGAAAAATCCTTAGAATTTCTTGAGAAATCGATTTCTTGAGAATGAAGTTTTCTTGAGAAAATCTTGAGAAAATCAATGATTTCATGATGTAAATGTCATGAGTGAATGAATGCACTTTGAAAAGATTTTCTAAGGGATTTGTTGGAAAAATGTACATTAAGTCAAGATAAATCCTTCACATATCCTGACTGTGGCCATGAATATGTTCAGAATTTAGTTGATTTGATGCACATGATTTTGAAAACTTTGGAAATATGATGTGCATTTTAAGATAGCCTAAGAGTGTAGGCTCAATGTGACTAGTAGAAAGATGATGGATCTGGGTCTCGTCCATATTCCAACTAGGGCCGTAAATATGGATCCCACCGAGTCCATCAACTCCCTAAGAGTTGGTGCACGTGCCATTCGTGAACATCCATAGTGCTTTTGAAATAAAATGCATGAATCATATAATCAGGATATTGCATAAATTCAAACTATATGACATGCATCCTAGTCTAAGCAGGAAATTAACTCTCTTATTCCAAAATTATTACATCACTAAATAAAGGAAATAAAAGAAATTTGCAGACTTCAGCTCCTTCTTTTGATTGTTCCTGCCAAACTTGAAATTGGGTTAGCTCAAATATGTGGGTTTTTCCAAGATTTTCCAATAATATTATGAAATTATTGGATTTAATTGGATATAAACCCTATTCTCGTGCTTCCTTGATATTTGAAATGATGTAAATGCAGGAAATTCAGTAGAAAATAGTTTGAAATTCGGAATTGGGGTCAAAATGACCAAAATACCCCTAATTATAAAGTTATACCTTTAAAATCAGGGTTTTTTGAAGGAAAACTTGGTAAAATTGAGATTTTGAAATTCAAATTGAATCAAATGATGATGAAATGCAGTATGACATGCTTCTAAACACATTAGGACTGTAAAATCAGAATTTGACATTTTGAAATTTAGCCAAAATAACGAATTTCGCTTGTTTTTCGCTTGGATCTGGGTCCTGCGGGACCCTGTTTTGGGTATTATGGATGATCCGAACCTCAAATGGATTCCAAATTGCACCAAATTCGGTATGAAGCATCTAAACACTCTGATAAACAACCTAGAATGCTAAAAATCATGAAATGATATGATTTAAATGCCAAAATTCAAAGAAAGTCCTAAAAATGATGGATTTTGCCTATGGATCCGAACCAAATGCAATGCCTAATATGATAATGCACAATTTACACCATGGAAACTTCTGATATTTTGCAGACTGCTAAAAAACCCGAAATGAAACATTTTTGGTTTTTAAAGCCTCGGGATTTGAGCCATGGTGAGTTCAATAACAGGGATTTAGTTCTGACAGAGGTAAAAATCACCCTAATCCGATGAAAAATGCTAAAAAATACAAAACGGCCATGGAAATTTATGAAATTAATCAGAGTTATGAAAGACACATACATAAACAACTTTCATGTTTATGACTTTGGCATTTGATCAACGGAAACACAGATAAAAATATAACTATTCCTGCCTAAACTAACAGAACAGACAAATGTAGTAAAACAGGGGGCTGAAAAGAAAAATCCGAAGTAGGGGTCAACACTGTTCTAAAAATTACAGGCTTTCAGATTCAAACAGAAGACATCTCGGACACCACTTTCACTTTTTACAGTTTCGGATTTGGAGCAACACACAAAGAGAAACCATAGCCCTAAGTCGATCCAAGATCTCAGAGGCCCAAATTAGGCTCTGACACGTGTACCGACATCTCGGATTTTTGTCAGACAATAAAAAAACTCGGAAAAATCTTATAAAATCATATTAAAAACTAGACATTCTCCCAAGTTCAACACATCTTTCTGATCGAAAATCGGATCTCCCATGAGGGATATCTCGATTTTACAAGTCGGAAAATGATTTTCAAAACGTATCCCGGGTAACAAAACCCGACTTGACATTTTGAATGTTTACCGCAGTAAACAAATCCAAATGGCTCCGAATTTTTGGCAAAATTTTAGGGACACCTAAGGGCGCATTCCGTGATTTTTTTGGGATTTTTAATAAAAAACAAATGCATGAAATGACGTGTGGACTGACTGACAAAAACAGAGACCTACTGAAAATAAGCAGAATTGAAATAAAGGCTAAATTAATCCTAATTAATTCATGAAATGTACTAAATGAATGAAATAAAATGCAAATTAAACCTAGCTAACTATATGAATGTTAAAAATCATCAAGGAAGCATAACAAAACATTTTTATATATGTCGTTTTATGAGAATAGCTCAATCCATCCCTCGGATGAGCTCTTTCTTCAAACGACTCCCGATTCGAATTATAGAATCACATCAAGGGGAAAAGAAGTGCACCTTGCTTCGTTACGCAGCGTAGGAGCTCTTGAAAGGGCAGCTATCACGAGATTCCTTCGCCCTTCGCTCCGAGCTTCGGATGGTCCACCAAAATCGACCTCTGTTGGAATTGAATTGGCCACAGCACGAGCTCTACTCCGCCTTCTTCAATGCGCCAAAGGGGGCACGATTTCCAAAGTTCAAAATCGGATTTTAGGAAGGCTAGGTCGGATTTTGCAAATTCACAAGAGCTAAAAAAAATTGATCCCGTTTAGGCTGGGCGTGAACCCTTGTTTTTATAACTTTTCTGAAAATTTTTGAAATTCAAACAGGCTGGATCTGAGCCCTCCATGTGGCGCCATCTCAGGGGGTGCCACCTGAGGGGTTTGAAATTCGAATTTGTCTTCTGCAGGGAGCCCTCAGGTGGCGCCACCTCAAAAGGCTATTTTGATTTTTTGAGAAAAATAAAAAATGGAAATTTTGTGGGTGAGACACCTCAGCAGGGGGAATTTGGAATTTTTCAAAAGTTTGCTTGATTCTCTCTGCAGGGAACTCCCAGAAGGCGCCACCTCAGAGGGTGCTCTCTTGGAGTTTGAAATTCAAATTCACTTTTTGTAGGGAGTCCTCAGGTGGCGCCACCTCATGGTGGGCTACCTTTATAAAAAATAAAATAAAAAATAAAAATGGAGCCAAGTGGAGTCCTGGAATGGTGCCACCTCAAAAGGTGTTTGACACATGTCAGAAGGACAGAGCAGTGGGCTCAGAAGGCGCCACCTCAGAGGAATTTGAATTTTGCTTTTTCTGGTGAAAGGAGATCTGGACATGTGGCAGTCCAGGATGGTTCCAAGTGTCAGCCTGCTGGAGAGGCTTTCTCAAATGGCGCCACCTCAGGGGGGAGTTTGAAATTCAAATGGAGGTTGGCCCTGGAGGAATGGAGGATGGACATGTGGCGCCACCTCAGGGTGGCTCCTATATTTTTGGGTTTTTCGAAATTCAAATTTTCAAAAGGAAAGCTTGTGTGACACCACCTCAGTGTGGGTCCCACATTGCTTCTTTATTGAAATAAGGATAAAACCACAACTTCTTTTTGGAATTTTCATAAAATCTGGACTAATGGGCAAAACAGGAATTTTGGAAAAAGTTGGCCCTTGTAGGGCGATTTTGTAAAAGAAAGATATTTGAAATTGTCAAAAAGGGCAAAATTTGAGGTGAAGTGACTGAAATCCATATTGAAAACTATCCAGATGGTTTTCCTGAGGAAATATTTTGAAATTCAGAGTCCTGGGGGTAAAATGGGAAAAATTGATAATTTTGAAGACCCAGGGTTTTGAAATCAATTTTGAAAAGAGTTGAAATTCTAATCTGGATTGAAAAATTTGAAATCAAGAGTTTTGGACCTCGAAATGACATGCTGTGCAGTGCAGTGATATGAAATGCTCATGCAATGATATGCAATGTTATGTCTTATGCAATATAATCTTGAATCAAGACTTGGAGATGTCTGTCTCCTGTCAGGAATAAAATTTTGAACATCTGAGTTAAAATTAGAGAAATTTTGAGAGTTGCAGATGAAATTTGGACTTTTGCAAGGTCCGGCTCAGAAAATGACCATTTTGCCCTCCAGCGATTTCAGAGGCTGGATGTTGATGCTTAGTGGAAATGTTGGGGAGGTGAGTGAAAATTTGGGGTGTTTACAGAGCGTCTCAGGGATCCAGACCCTTGACATTGATCAAAAATTGCTTCTCCAATGGTTCTCTAGGCTGACCGGCTGGTTCAAGTAATCCCGTAATCTCTGAGAATTCATCCATCAATAAAGTCATTTCCCCCCATGGGAACCAGAAGGTACTAGTGCTCAGATTCCACCGTTCTGCCAGTGCGTGGATCAAATTGTCGTTAACTGTCTGCTTTCCCACTGCGGATGCCAGTTCAAATCCACAATCGTCCAAATGGTCCGGAAACATACGAGAAAAGTTCTTGAGCCATGAATAATACCACCGGGGAAGGAAGGATCCGGTGCTAAGGACTCGATGTTCTAGAAGACCTTGTCGCACCTTGTAGGAGATGTGACCCTCAGGAAAGACTGAATCGAGTTGACTGGATGCCATCAGACTTGAGAACATGGAGAATTGGAATAAGACTTAGAAAAATACAGGAATTTTGAAAAATTGTAGGCAGGATAAAAATGAAGCTGGAAAATTCGAGATCCAGAAGAACGAAAGGATGGAAAATCACCTGGAGTTTTGAAGAAAATAGAGAAGAATTTGTAAAATCGTCCAGGGTTTTGATAAATACAAAAGAGGGTTTCATAAATTGGAAAATGAGGTATTTGAAAAATCGTCCAATATTTTGGAAAAATTGGGAAAGGATAAGACAAAATACATCACATCCTGCACAAACAATTATGCACATACAACATTCCCTAAAAGCTGACTCTAGATGCACAAGTTTTGAAATAGTTGTAGGACCCTAATCCTAACTCTAAAGTTCAGATCAACTGTGTCCAATCATGCTATGCCTATATACTTAGGCTGAGGCCCGATGTACATGGCATGAAATCATTTTCTCCGGTTCTAGGTTCAAGTTTTCCAACATCCTTGAGCGTCTGCCGATATACGTTGGACTATGGCCCTTGGTACGTGGCAGGGGGGCGTTAGCCCAAATAAGTGGCCCAGTTATGAGGCTTTGTCTCGAACTATGGTTCTGGAAGAAATCCTAGCAATGTGAAGACCGAATAAATATAGGTGGGGTGGTTTTTAAAAATATGATCACATGCAAGCAAACAGATGGCTCTAAGTCCTGAAGAGATATAGATTTTAAAATTTTTGAAGAAGCAAACACTGTTTTCATACAAATCCTAGATTGAGAAGTGTTGTATTAGACCTAAGTCTATGTGAGCATGAATAATTCTCCTCAATATGATCCTACCAAACCATACCTAGTTTATATTCAATCCATGTCAGTTGGGTTCAAGTCTAGGCTCCAAGGTTCACATGATATCAAGAAATAAAAGCTGACATTCCATGGAACACGATTTTGACAATTTGAACTAAGTCAAGCACACAATTGATCAGGCGAAGACAGGTCCTATCACGGTCGCCAAACCTATTATCATCGCAAAATTTTACTTTTGCAAGTCAAACTGACCTTTGAAAAAGTTTTTGAAAATAACCCGCCTCTGTTTTAAAATGCAGGATAATTCCGAAAAATGGGACTCGTCTGTCGGTACGAGGTTCAACCGTTCCTGGCGCCTTTACCAGGGGTAATTGAACCAAGGATCAATTATGTGCTTAGCTTTGCTTAACTTGTCTAAATTGTGTTTTATTTCTTAAATGCACAAAAAATCAGGCATGTGTTATGAATTTTCTGAAAATGCAGATTTGAAAACATGATGTTTGCTTCTGAGATTTGAAATACTTGGAAAATTCTTGGAAAAGATGCCACTTGAAAAATCGTGAATCATGGTAAAAGAATATTTTTGAGGAAAATGAAAATCGATTTCTGAAGAATCCAAGTGTTTTGTGAAAATGAATTTCTGAGGAATTTCAAATAACTTTGGAAAAACTTGATTTTTATGAATTCAAACTTTGAAATTGAATATATAACTTAGAAGATCAAATTTTGAACTTTAAAAAATACTTGAAATATCATTTGAAAGCTCAGAGTTTTGAGAAAACCAATTTCTGAATAAGACTTAGAAAATTTTAAGAAAATCAATTTTTATGAATTGGAATTTGCAAATTGAATGAAATGAATATGGATTTGAAAGTCTTGATTTTGAGGAATTGAGAAAATCCTTTTGTATTTTTGAGAAATGCAGTGCATTTTGAAGTTAGCCTAAGAGTGTAGGCTGAATGTGGCTAATACGAAGATCACAAATCTGGGTCTCATTCGTATTCTGACTATGGCCATAAATACAAATTCCACTAAGTTTGTCAACTCCATAAGAGCTAGTGCACATGCCATTCATGTAGACCATGGTGGATATGTAAAGAATGTGCATGAATTGGCATACATAGCAGTTATATATCAAAGTTTAAAACTGTATGCAATGCAAATCCTAATCTATGTAAGAATTGAAATTCTTATTCCAAAGTTTAATTACAATTTACATCACTAATTGAATTTAAATACAGGAAATTAAAGGAAAGTAAAGTCTTCAATATCCCTGCAAAACTAGAAAACTTGTTAGTGAAGATATGCTGGCTTTTCTAGATTTATCTAGTAATATCTAGAAATTACTGGATTTTGCTAGATATAAGCATGTTTCCATGATTCTCTGAAATAAACATAATGAAATATGAAATAAAATAGAAAAAATATGAAAATAGGATTTGAAAATTTCGAAATTGGGGTCAAAATGACCAAAATACCTCTGATAGCAAGACTATGGCCTTGAAATCAGGGTTTTCAGAAAGATATTTTGTAAAATACAACTTTTGAAATTTAAATGAGGATAAATTAAACCAAATATGATATGACATGATTAAAAATATGTAAATTAGGGTTTAGAATTTCGAAATTGAGGTCAAGTGACCAAATTACCCCCAATAGCAAGACTATGGCCTTGAAATTAGGGTTTTCTGAAATAAATTTTGGTAAAACTTTAGATTTAGGGTTTAAATAAAATCAAATGAACACAAAATTGATCATGAAATATCCTAATATGATTCTAAACATAAATAAACCCTAAAAACATGAAATTATACACAAAAATCAAGAAATATCACAAAAATCACAATTTTGGCAGTGTTTTTGGATCCTACAGGTACCCTGTTTTGCAATTTGATTCATTCAAGCATCAAATGGATTCCAAAATTCATACAAATCAGTACCTGCACTTGTTATAACCCTAAAATCAGATTGGAATCATAAAAATATATTTTTGACATTATTCCAATTCGAAATTCGCATTAAAACCCTAAAATAAGCTATTTTTACCCATGACCACAGACCAGTTTCAGTGTTAGACCCGAATCAGAGGTCCATTCACTATGAAAATTTCTGAAATTTTAAGAGGTAAACTAGACATAATAACAGAAGTTTTCCCGTTTACAGATCGGAAAAACCATCTTCGATGAGGGAGAAACCCTTCCGGCAATCTGGACTTAAATATTACGAATCTAACATTGGTTAAAACAAATACTTTCGGTTGAAAATACATAAACAAATAGTAAAATTCATCAAAAATTCTTGAAATTTCAGCAGTGAATAGTAGACAAAAAATAATGAACCTTTTTGTTTACAGATCATGAATCGGATCTACGGTTTGAGATCTATGAGCAGTACAAGTCAGATTAGGGTTTTGGTAAACCCTAACGAGTTTGAAATTTTAAATCCGATTCTCTGACAGAGGAAAAATACTAAACAGAAGCAAAAAATTATCAAAATTATACAATAAATAGTTCACATCAACATGAAGCCACTGTATTTTACGGATCTTGAATCGGATATCGGATGAGATAAATAACACAACTGCAAGTTAAGCTTGAAATTTAACAATGATTTTAGTCAACAAAAATCCTAACTTAACTTTGTATTTTATTAATAGGGTTCCCGAATCCAAAAACATATGAATTTTTTGCAGTAGTTCACTGACATATCCGTGTATCACATATAAAAAATTCAAAAATTTACAATGAATATTTTAATATGAACTAACATGCTCTTTACTGATCTAAGCTTAAAACACACAGAAATTTAAGAAAACTCAATAAAACATGCCTTAATCTATGAAAACAATAAAAAAAATACTTAAACAGTAAAACAAAATTAATTTCTATGCTGGAACACATGTAATAAACATTAATATTAAAAAAAATAAATAAAACACAGGGAATCCATAGCTGAAATTTGATTTTACCTTTGAAAACACAGATTTAACCCATTTAGCGGGTAAATCTCATATTTTCATGGTTAAGAACATGAAAAATCAATACAATAATTGATTCTAACGGATTAGAATCACTGGAAAAATAGTAAAACAGGGTTAGATCATCTTCTTGGACTGTTCTTCAGGTTCTTGAGGTTAAATCCATGGTTTAATCCATGAAATAGATGGCGCCAATGGCTAAACTTGCATTAAAACATGTAAAAGTATTAAATAAAACTCAAAAATAAAAAAATTCATTACCTTGAGGTTGCAGCAATAGAGGAAGGGCTGGAGAGGAGAGAGAAGCTCCAAGAATCCAAGAGGAGAGGGATTAGGGAGGTTGACCCCCCTATGGAGACTATTTATAGAATTTTTTTAGGTTTAAAAATTGAGAACTTTGGACTCAAAAGGGAGGGGGGGGGGGGGGGGCGATTTTTGGGTGGAGTTACCTAACTACCCCTAGCCTAATTAACCTAATTAACCCCTAATTAAACTCCTAACTAACCCTAAAGACCCCCAAATGTGGCGCCACTTGGCGTTTTTCCACATTTGGTTTTTAAATTTTTAACTAAAACCTTTAAAAATAATAGTTTAAAAATCAAATTTTAAAAGGGGTTTTCAAAGAGGATTTTGACTCTTCTAAACTTCTAAAACTAACCAAGACACTGACTAACTCTAGTCTAACCTTGACTTTATCAAATGTGGCACCACCTTGAGTGGGTCCCACTTGAATTTTCAAAAACGATTTTAAAACTTGAAATTGAGAGGATTTTAAAAAGATTTTCAAAAGTAAGCTTGAAATTGAAAGTTTTGAAATGGCACAGAGTTCCAACTGGGTCAGAACTCCTCTGGATATGGCGCCAACTGAGTGGGCCCACATCAGGTTTTGAAAAATTTGAAATAAATACTGAAAATGGCTTTGAAAAGCGGTTAAAATCAACAATTGAAATTCAGAATTTTTGACAATAGAATCTCAGGCGAACTGGAATTCCGGGCTAGAGTCTTGAAATTTTAAGACTCTGAGATTTTGGATTTTAAAAGCCAAATGAAGGAGTTTTTGAAAGATTTTATAAAAAAAAAATGGTGAAACAAGTCGGAAAATACAGTCAGGGTTAGACTCCTAACTCAATCAGAACTCTGAAATAGAGTCCTGAATTAACTGGACTTTACTAAATGACCTAATGTTTGAAAACAAATAGAAAAGAATAAAAATGAAAGTAAAAAAAAACTCTTAGAACAGACTCCTGACTGGATTAGGACTCTGGGACAGAGTCCTAATTGGACTAAAACTTTATATTTTTTTGGTATTTTTCTGAAAAACAGATAAAAGAACTTGTGGAAACAATAACAAATATTGAAATAAAACAGAGTTCTGATTCAACTGAGACTCTGGGAACAGAGTCCTAATTGAACTAGAACTCTCAATTTTTTTGATTTTCTGAGAAAACAAATGAGAGAATTTTGAAAAATAGTTAAAACAGAATAATACTGAAGTTTTGGTTCAGAGTAACAGAATATTGATTAAAACCCAGGTTTTAAAATTGATTTTGAATGAAAAGTTTTAAAATTCGAATTTGGATTAAATATTTTGAAAACAGGAGTGCTGGATCTCGAAAATGAGATGTAATGACATGCAATGCTATGCAATGCAATGAAATGGTATGAATGCAATGACACATGAAATATATCAACATTGAATGAGGGTGAAAATTTAAGGTGTTTACACTCTCCGATCAACCAAGAAGCTCATTGTCAGTTTTACCTCGTTATCTTCAGAAAATTCTCATCAAATATCAATTACTTATCCTTTCGTCCAACATCTTATTCCCCAGTTACACTGGGGCATTTTTCTTGGAAATTTATTTTTTTTTTCAAAATGTTTTGTATGCAGGCAGGATCAAACCAATTTTTCATTTTGCACGCATGTGCACCCATTTATATCATTTTGCATTCATTTGCATACATTTGCATTTGCATACTTTCATTTGCACTCATTTGCATTAAATTCATTTCCACTTCGGGTTAAGGGATAAATTCTGAGGCCCACGATAGTTGTCCAAGTTAGCATTCGGGTGAATACTGAAAATCTTCCATCAGAATCAATTGGTAAATTTTCCAAAACCTAGTGTTCGTGCTGGTAATTTCTTAAAAACCCAGTGTTCGTGCTAGTAAATTTTTCTTTAAAAACCAGTGTTCGTACTGGTAATTTTTTAAAATCCAGTATTCGTGCTGGTACTTTTTCAAAATCAAGTGCTCGTGCTGGTACTCTTTCAAAATTCGGTGCTCATGCTGGTATTTTTCTAAATCCTATTTTACTGGTTGAAACTCTTAAATCTGATTTTAATTTTATTCCTAGTCAATGCTTCTAAATCCAATTTATATTGTCTAATTTTCCTTCCTTCAAATCCTAGAATTGGTCTAGAAAATTAGAGTTCCGACTCGAATTTTCTTTCAAATGTCTAGAATTGGTATAGAAAATTAGTGTTCCAACTCAAATTTTCTTCCAAATCCAATTCAAATGTTTAGAATTGGTCTAGAAAATTAGAGTTCCGACTTGAATTTTCTTCCAAATCTAATTCAAATGTCTAGAATTGGTCTAGAAAATTAGAGTTTCGACTTGAATTTTCTTCCAAATCCAATTCAAATGTCAGAATCAGTCTAGAAAATTAGAGTTTCGACTTGAATTTTCTTCCAAATCCAATTCGCTTAGTTTTTCTTTAAAGGTTTGAACTCCTATTCAAACTTTTCTGCAATTTAGTAAGTGGTCTAGAAGATCCAAGTTCCAACCCGAATTCTCTTTCAAAATCCAATTCATCTAGTCTTTCATTGAAGATTTGAATTCTGATTCGAATCTTCCTTCTAAACCTAGTTTAGCACCTGGTCCCTTTAAAGCCCATAAGTTGAACTCTTCCTTCTTAAATTGTGATTCTTAGGTTAAATCCCTATGGAATGGATAGTTCGTAGGTCGAACCCTTGCGGAACCAATGTGATTCTTAGGTTAAATTCCTATGGAATTGATAGTTCGTAGGTCGAACCCCTACAGAACCAATGTGATTCTTAGGTTAAATCCCTATAGAATTGATAGTTCGTAGGTCGAACCTCTGCAGAACCAATGTCGTTCTCAACTGAACCAATGTCGTTCTTAGGCTGAATCCCTATTGAACCCATGTCGTTCCCAGTGAACCAATGTCGTTCTCAATTGAACCAATGTCATTTTTAGGCTAAATCCCTATTGAACCCATGTCGTTCCCAGTGAACCAATGTTGTTCTCAATTGAACCAATGTCGTTCTTAGGCTGAATCCCTATTGAACCCATGTCGTTCCCAGTGAACCAATGTCGTTCTCAATTGAACCAATGTCGTTCTTAGGGTGAATCCCTATTGAACCCATGTCGTTCCCAATGAACCAATGTCGTTCTCAATTGAACCAATGTCGTTCTTAGGCTAAATTCCTATTGAACCCATGTCGTTCCCAATGAACCAATGTTGTTCTCAATTGAACCAATGTCGTTCTCAATTGAACCAAAGTCGTTCTTAGGCTGAATCCCTATTGAACCCATGTCGTTCCCAGTAAACCAATTTCCAATTTCGACCTTCGGGTAAATCAATTTCCAATTTCCAATTTCCAATTTCCAATTTCCAATTTTCAATTTCCAATTTCCAATTTCAAATTTTAAATTTTCAATTTTCAATTTTCAATTTTCAATTTTCAATTTTCAATTTTCAATTTTCAATTTTCAATTTTCAATTTTCAATTTTCAATTTTCAATTTTCAATTTTCAATTTTCAATTTTCAATTTTCAATTTCCAATTTCGACCACTTTGGTCATCCAATACCAATTTCAATCATTTCTCTTGCGAGAGACCCTTTTCACAGGGGGAGTTCGAGGGAGCTTGTTCTTTTCGCATGCTATCCTTTGTTCACTTAGGCCCTTTTTAGGAAGAGTTTAAAGGGACTCGTGTCTTTGTGAACCGTTTGCTAAACAAATTTCCAATCTCATACAAGGAACCCTTAGTTCAGGGAGAGCTTCGACGAAAGTTCGCTTTCCTTGTGACCACAATTTCATACTAGGTCATTTCATCATGAAGGACCCTCTTTTCAGGGAGAGTGTGATGGACTTGCTCCTTCATGACCAATTCACCAATCTCACCATTACCGGCCCCCTTTCCATAAGAGAAGCCTAATGTTAGGAAGTTTGGACGAAAGCTTAATTTCTCTTCGAAAGTTCATTTTGCAAACACCTCCTCTTCAGGGAACAGAGGAGTAATTTCTATTTCCCATTTCTGAATCTTCTCCTTTGGGGAAAGGAGAAAAAGTTTTTTGTCAGGGACACGTTGATTCATGCTTCAAATGCTCGCTTTCACCAAGGATTTCAAGAACATTTTGCCAATTTGTTATTAAATACTTGTTGATTTCAAAATTTTTATTACACAAAAACATTACTTCAGAATACCTCCAGTATTATTTCCGAAAGGATAAAGCTTTCGCAAAGAAGGATTCAAAATTCAAAATCTTTCTATTGGCCAACTAAAAGGATGAAGAATAAATCCTCGATATGGCCAACAAAGGAAATTCAATGTTATCGCAAAGCCATAAGTGATTGATATTGATCTCAGTCAATGGCACATTTTTAAAGATCATTTTTGGAAAATAAAGCAGTCGAAATATCCTGGATAAGAAAGAAAGTCCACTCGATTTCCATATCTCCTCAATCACCCAAGCTGCAATTAAATATCTGCAAAAGGGATCTCTCAATTGTCGTCAAGATGAAGACAAATTATGCGAGTTAGACCCCTGGGGCCAACGAAGATTTGGATCATCTCCAAGGTGAAGGAGTTTGTGATGGATCCTTCTAGGGAAAGTTCAGATCACCGTCAAGATGAAGGCGACTGCGATGAGCCTCCCGACAAATCCTAAAGGATATTTAATTTCTGCTATCACCAAGAGATTTTCAACCAATAAGCCAATAACCGTCAATATAATCCCTGAGAGAAAGAAGGATCAGAACATCTCTCAGATAAAGGAGTTTGTGACGTACCCTTCAAAAAAAAGAGAGAGAGAAAAGTCAGGACATCTCCAAAATGAAGGATGATGTAATCCCCAAAAACCCAAAAGAGGTCTAATTCTGCCAATAAAAAGAAAAGAAAAAGTGGGCAGAAAGATCATCATGAGAAAAGAATCCCAGGATATCAGACTGCCGAATCTGCCAAAGAATCCTCTTTAAATTTTGTGAAATTCTATTATCAATATCCTTTCACCAATTGCTTTCACAATATCAAGAATACTCGCTTTTCTGTTCATATAAAGAAAATTGATAGCTTTCTTGAAAGAAAGTCAATTGCAAGCAATTTGAGTTCGAATCTTGATTCTACGGAGTTAAGCCCAGTCGAAGGTAATACTTCAGGTAGAAAAGATGGAATATCTTCAAAACAATGTGCATCACTTTCAATCATTTTAAATCAACAATAATTTTCAACATTTTGACAATATTTTCTAGCTATCCTGGCGTGAAGCAAGAACTTGTTGTTCGCCTTTGGCGCATCTTGACATCAGTTGTTATCCCTTTTAGGACTTGATAACGGGAGTTTTCAAGATTCCTTCCCTTCTTTGGTATAATATGAGCGCCTGGGCTCTCAGATTCACACACTTCCTTGTGTCCCCACTATCCAACCATAGACAGTCTCATTTCGGTTCGAGGTCGAACCCCCAATCATTTTATCTCAAAAAGGCAATTTTAAAAGCTGATTTAGTCTAAAAAATGAGGCACCCAAGATCAATCCCTTTTCAAGCTTTAGGGAACCCCCTTTCTTCCTTTTGCAAACCCCTATCGGATTTATTATGCAAAATTCGAAGGTCCCATCATGGTTTCTTCATCTAAAGATTCTGTTTGTCATCCCCGATCAGGTCAAGGGGTTAAACCTGAGCCTCATTCTGATGAGGTATTTCATTTCTCGTTCCATCCAGATTACGGGCTAAGCCTGAGCCTCATTTCGATGAGGTGAATCTTCTTCTTTGTTCTCCACCATTATCTGAATTAATTCTTTCACACCCAACCATATTTTTCTAACTGGGGCATTTTTATAGTCCAAATTTGGTGTGTTTTGCTTTGCCACTAAGCTCAGCTTACAACCGGCTTAGTAGCAAAGAGGGACATCTGTAAACACCCCAAATTTTCACCCTCATCCAGTGTTGATATATTTCATGTGTCATTGCATATCATTGCATGCATTCAGCATACCATTTCATTGCATTGCATGTCATTACATCTCATTTTCGAGATCCAGCACTCCTGTTTTCAAAATATTTATTCCAGATTCGAATTTTATAACTTTTCTTTCAAAATCAATTTTAATACCTGGGTTTTTAATTAGTATTTTGTCATTTGCCAACCCCCAGGACCTTATATTTTGAAGTGTTTTTCTCAGAAAATAATTTGGATTCATTTTAAACTCAATTTTCAACTGATTTCAATTCTCAGATGAGACCCATTTAGGTGGTGTCGCTTCTGGATTCCTTCATTTATCAAATTTCTCAAAAAACTTCAGAGTCCTAGTTGGATCAAGACTCTATCTTTTTATCTTTTTAAAACATTTTCAAAACTCCATCTTGATTCTAAACCAGTTAGGGTCATATCCCTTGTCCATTTCCTCTATTTTGGCCAAAATCTTAGAGTCCTAGTTGGATCAGGACTCTTTTTCCAGAGTCCCAGTCAGATCAGAACTCTACTTTATACTACATTTTCTACCTGTTTTGGAGAAAACCTTTAAAAATCTTTCATTTTGGCCAAAATCCCAGAGTTCTAGTTGGATTAGGACTCGTCTTCAAGAATCCCAGTCGAATTAGGACTCTTCTTCAGAGTTTCAGTCGGATTAGGACTCTATCTTTTGTCACTATTTTTACCTGTTTTTAACCAAATCTTTCAAAATGAGTCAAAAACTCAAAGTTTCAGTCAAAACAGGACTCTGTTCAAAGAGTCCTAGTTGGATCAGGACTCTGATCTTGATTTCAATTTTGAGAGAATCTTCCAAAAATCTTTCCATCTATCAAAACTGTTACACTTTTATCAAAGAATTTCAAAATTCTGGGATTTTATCTCAGAGCCCTGATAGAATCAGGACTCTATCCAAAGTTTGTTTTCTCACTCCATTTTCACTGATTTTCAAAAGTTCTGTTTAAATTTCATCATTTGCTTATCAGAAAACCAAAATTTCTTTGAGTTCCGATCGAATCAGGACTCTTTCTCAGAGTCCTAATCAGATCAGGACTCTGAATCATTAACTGTTTTTCAAAATTCTCTCATTTGTTTTCTCAGAAAATCCAAAAATCTGAGAGTCCTAGTCCAATTAGGACTCTGTCCCCAGAGTCTTAGTTGAATTAGAACTCTGTTTTATTTCAATATTTGTTATTGTTTTCACTCTTTTCACAAGTTCTTTCATCTGTTTTTCAGAAAATACCAAAAAAATCTAGAGTTTCAGTCCAATCAGGACTCTGTCCCAGAGTCCTACTCCAGTTAGGAGTCTATTCTACTTTCATTTTTACTTTTTTCTATTTGTTTTTTAAAAATTAGGTTATTTTGTAGAGTCTCAGTTGATTCAGAACTCTATTTCAGAGTTTCGGTTGAATTAGGACTCTAACCTTGACTGCATTTTCTGCCTTATTTTACAATTTTTTTTATAAAATCTTTCAAAAACTCCTTCATTTGGATTTTAAAATCCAAATTCTCAGAGTCCTAAAAATTCAGGACTCTATTCCAGAGTTCCAGTTTGCTTAGAACTCTATTTTCAAAACTTTGAATTTCAACTATGATTTTAACCCCTTTTCAAAATCATTTTCAGTCTTTGTTTCAAGTTTTTCAAAACTTCGATGTGGGGCCCACTTAGTTGGCGCCATATCTAGAGGAGTTCTGACCCAGTCAGAACTTTGTGTCAGTTCAAATCTTTCAATCTCAAAATCTACTTTTGAATATCTTTTGAAAAACCTCTCATTTTCAAGTTTTAAAATCGTTTTTGAAAATTCAAGTGGGGCCCACTCGGGGTGGCGCCACATTTAAAAAAGTCAAGGTTAGACTAGGGTTAGTGAATGTCCTAGTTAGATTTGGGGTTTAGAGGAGTCAAAAGCAATTTTGAAAATCTATTTTATTTAAGTTTTAAACCATTGGTTTTTAAAGGTTTTAAATTCAAGTTTTAAAAACCAAATGTGGGTCCATACTAGGTGGTGCCACATTTGGACTTTCTAGGGTTTAATTAGGTGTTAATTAGAGATTAATTAGAGTCCATTTAGGTTAGAATACTCTAGGAAAATCATTGCCCTTAGTGGATTTATTAGAAAGAGTCCTGAAAAAAAGAAAAAACCTCTTAATTAACCCTAATTAAGTGATTTTTTGAAAACCTATAAAAGGGGGACTTCAAGAGGTCAAAAGGAGGCTGTTTTTCTCTCAATTTTTCGTGGTCTCCCTCCTCTCTCCAGAACCTCTTCTTCCTTCATTGAATTTGCAACCCCAAGGTGAGTTTTTTTGACATTATTTTATTATTTTTTATTAGTTTTTTATGATTTTATATTAGATTTCACCATTGGCACCTCCCCTTTCATGGATTAAACCATGGATTCAAAACCTCAAGTTCAATTTAAGAAGATGATCTTACCCTATTCCATGCTGTTTTCTATGATTCTAATCCATTAGAATCATTTATTGCATTGTTTTTTATATTCTTAACCAAGAAAACATGAGATTTATCCGATTAAATGGATTAAATCCATGGTTTCAAGTGTAAAAGCAATTTCAGCCATAGATTCCCTGTGTTTTATTTATTTTTTTATCATATTAATGTTTATTACATGTGTTTCATCATCAAAATCAATTTTGTTTTGCTGTTTAGATAATTTTTATGGTTTTTCATGGTTAAATCATATTTTTTTAGTGTTTCTTAGATTTCTGCATATTTTAATTTCAGATCAGTAGAAAGCATGTTAGTTTGTATTAAAATATTCATTAAAAATTCCTAATTTTTTTATATGTTGTTCACAAATATGTCAGTGAACTACTGTAAAAAAATCAGATATTTTGGGATTCGGGAATTCTGCTAATAAAATACAAAGTCAAATCAAGATTTCTGTTGATTAAAATCGTTGTTTAATTTCAAGCATAACTTGCAGATGTGTTATTTCTTTCATCTGATATCTGATTCTAGATCCATAAAATGAAGTGGTTTTGTTTTGATGTAAGATAGTTACTGTAAAATTTTCATAATTTTTTGCCTCTGTTTGGTATTTTTCTTCTGTCAGAAAGTCGGATCCATCTTTTAAAACTAGTTATGATTTATTAAAATCGTAATCCGACTTGTACTGATCATAGATTTTCAACTGTAGATCCGATTCATGATCTATAAAAATGGAAGTTCATTACTTTTCTATCTACTATTCACTTCTGAAATTTCAGAAATTTTTAATGAAGATTTTTATTTGTTTTTGTATTTTTAATGGTAAGTACCAGTTTTAATTAATTTTATATTTGTTATATTTAAGTCCAGATTGTCGGAATAGTATCTCCCTCATCAAAGATTATTTTTCCAATCTGTAAAAAGGATATCTTTTGTTTTATTGTATAGTTTACCTATGTCTAATTTCAAAAATTTCTACGATGGATGGACCCCTGATTCGGGTCTAACACTGAAACTGGTATGTGACCATGGGTAGAAATAGCATATTTTAGGGTTTTAATGCAATTTTTGAATTGGAATAATGTCAAAAATATATTTTTATGATTTCAATATGATTTTAGGGTGATAAAAAGTGCATGTACCAATTTTTATCAATTTTGGAATCCATTTGATGCTTGAATCAATCAAATTGCAAAATAGGGTGCCCGCAGGATCTTGAAACACTGCTAAAATAATGATTTTCATGATATTTCTTGATTTTCGTGTATAAGTTCATGTTTTTAGGGTTTAGTTATGTTTAGAATTATATTAGGATGCTTCATGATCAATTTTGTGTTTATTTGATTTTATTTAAACCCTAAATCCAAAGTTTTACCAAAATGTATTTCAGAAAACCCTAATTTCAAGGCCATAGTCTTGCTATCGGGGGTAATTTGGTCATTTGACCCTAATTTAGAAATTTTAAAACCCTAATTTTCATATTTCTAATCATACCACATCATCTTATGTTTGATTTATTTTTATTTGAATTTCAAAACTTGCATTTTATAAAATATCTTTCTGAAAACCCTGGTTTCAAGGCCATAGTCTTGCCATCAGGGGTATTTTGGTCATTTTGACCCTAATTTCGAAATTTAAAATATCATTTTCATATTTTTTCAAATTTATTTCATATTTTATCATTATATTTATTTCAGGGAATCATGGAAAAGGCTTATATCTAGCAAAGTCGAGTAATTTCCAGATATTGCTGGATAAACCTAGAAAAACTGACATATCTTCACTAACAAGTTTTCTAGTTTTGCAGGGATATTGAAGACTTTATTTTTTTGTATTTAAATTCAATTAGTGATGTAAACTTTGGAATAAGAATTTCAATTTCTGCTTAGATTAGGATTTGCATTGTATATAGTTTAATTCTGCAACTTTTAATATCTAATGAATGTATCATTCATGCATATTTTTACAAATTTACTATGGTCTACACGAATGGCACGTGCACTAGCTCTTATGGAGTTAACAAACTCGGTGGAATTCATATTTATGGCCATAGTCAGAATACGAATGAGACCCAGATTTGTGATCTTGGTATTAGCCACATTCAGCCTACACTCTTAGGCTAACTTCAAAATGCACTGCATTTCTCAAAAATACAAAAGGATTTTCTCAATTCCTCAAAATCAAGTCTTTCAAATCCATATTCATTCATTTGCAAATTCCAATTTAGAGAAATCAATTTTCTCAAAATTTCTCAAGTCTTTCTCAGAAATTGATTTTCTCAAAACTCTGAGCTTTCAAATGGTATTTCAAGTATTTGTCAAGTTCAAATCATGATTTTCTAAGTTATATATTCAATTTCAAAGTTTGAATTAAGAAAAATCAAGTTTTTAAAAAGTTATTTGAAATTCCTTAGAAATTGATTTTCACAAAACTTCAAGATTTCTTCAGAATTCGATTTTCATGTTCTTCAGAAGTATTTTCTCAACAAGGCTCACGATTTTCAGAGTATTATCTTTTCCAAGAATTCTTTCAGTATTTTCTCCAAACTTTGAAGCAAACATCATGTTTTTAAATTTGTATTTTCAGAAAATTCATAGCACATGTCTGATTCTTTGTGCATTTAGGAAATAGAACA
This sequence comes from Nuphar pumila, assembly GCF_984573655.1. Classification (NCBI taxonomy): domain Eukaryota; kingdom Viridiplantae; phylum Streptophyta; class Magnoliopsida; order Nymphaeales; family Nymphaeaceae; genus Nuphar; species Nuphar pumila. The sequence goes on from NC_143261.1 coordinate 45,445,554, forward strand.
CGATTTAGACAAGTTGAGCAAAGCTAAGCACATAATTGATCCTTGGTTCAGTTACCCCTGGTAAAGGCGCCAGGAACGATTGAACCTCGTACCGACAGACAATTCCCATTCTTCAGAATTATCCTGCATTTTAAAACAGAGGCGAGTTATTTTCAAAAACTTTTTCAAAGGTCAGTTTGACTTGCAAAAGTAAAATTTTGCGATGATAACAGACAACTAGGCAAAGGTTTTTTCCTTTTACAGATTCTGGTTTTGACCTATGGTCGGAGCTTGACAGCTCCGGCAAGTCGGATCGGAATCCGACGACTCTAGGATTTAGGGTAGACTGACAGGTTTTGGGAAAAATTATGGAAAAAATAGCATACATATGAGAAAATAGTTGAAATTCTAGGAAAATGTCCCTCACAAACAGAGAAAGGTTTCTTCTTTTACAGTATTGGGATTTGGGTTATGGTTTGGGAGAGAGCAGAGGATTATTAGAGACCTAGATCTCTGAAATTCTCAGACATGAGAATCTGACAGACATAGAAATTAATTTTGGGAAAAATACTTAGGCTATTCTCAAAATTCTTAAATTTTGGGAGATGACAGAGGGAAAGGTTAGTAACAACTTATATGTTGGAAGTTTTGACATACAGCCTATGGGTTGAATGGACATAGTGGGTTAGGGTCGGTCTAGACCCTGACAAGGAAGAAGTGAGATTTTCCCAAAGGTCTGGGAAAATAGTTTTTTAGCAGGGATCAAAACTACTTAAAAAATGCTAGGAAAGTACTGGAAAACAATAGACTCTAATAGGGACTCACTGTAATTGTTTGAGGGAAATTCGGGTTGTCCATCTAGGAGATCTCAGAGGTTTTTGTCTGCTAAAACAGACCCTGGAATTTCGGGAGGGTTCAAAACCCGGTTTAGGTTTTGATTTTTTAGAAAGGGTTACAAAACCCAAATGAATCTGGGTTTTTGGCATGGAAACACAGATGAATAAACCCAACTATGATAAAATTTTCGGGATTTAATGATGATGAATCGAACATGAAATGAAGATTGAACCAAATGCTTAAGAAGAAAGAAGAAAGAAGAAAGAAGAAAGAAGAAAGAAGAAAGAAGAAAGAAGAAAGAAGAAAATATACACCTGGTTTTGAAAGTAGAGAGAAAATTTTGAAGAAGATACCCAGAGTTTTTAGAAAAATTATTTTGGAAAATGTAAGGAAATATAAGAAATAAGCAAGCATCACAGAATCACAGATATACAAACAAGGATGCACAAATAGCACTCCCTAAAAGCTGACTCTAAATGCAATATTTGAAAAGGCTTGTAGGTCCTTAATCCTAACTCTAGGGTTTAGATCATCTGATTTCAATCAAGATACGCCGATATACTCAAGTCGAAGCTTGAAGTACTTGGCATAAGAATATTTCTCCGGTTCTAGGGTAATGGTTTTCCCAACATCCTTGAGCGCCTACCGATATACTTTGGACTATGACTCTTAGTACATGGCAGGGGGGTGTTAACCCAAATAAGTGGTCCAGTTGTGAGGCTCTTTCCCGAACTATGGTTCAGTAAGACAACCCAGAAATGTGAAGACCAGGACAATATAGGCGGGGATGCTTTTTTTTGAAAACATGCTCAACATGCAAGAAATCAGATGGCTCTAATGCAAAGTCCTAAAGAGAGAGAAATTTGAGTGATCGTGAAAGTGTGGTGTGAAGATCTGGTAGGTGGTGTGCAAAGGGGTAACAGGAGGAAACAAGGGAGGGCGGCCTTAGACATTCGCATTGGCTGTTGGACCAATTAGAACCTGATTCATTGCTGAAGAGTTCTATCCAGGAGCAACCCATGGACTACTTGCAGGCATATAGCCAGGATGTATGAAAGATGGAGCCTGGCTTGGTGGATGCACAACAGGGTGTTGTGTAAGGGTTATGTATACTTGAAAGTGCAGGTAATGCCATGGTGAATATAACAGTTGGTACTGTGAAGAAAGCGCTGTTGGTGGTGCTGTAGAAATTACAACAGATGGTGTTGTGAAGGAAGCTGCAAGTGTGAAATGGGCAATGAAGTGTAACCTATCACATCTTGACAAAAGCCATGCATATTGAAATGCCCCAGACATTGTTTAGTAGCCAGTGCCCAAGAATGAGCCAAGCCATAACTATACCTGAGCCTTACTAAGACAGGTACCCCCTGTGTTCTTGTAAAAGAAAGCGAACAACAACGAGATATGATGGGATCTATTAAACCAAACTGTGCCTTGAGAGATAATGGTGACAAGCAACAAAAGAGTGAGGCAGTAGAAACCATTGCAGTGAAAGTTGTAATCAGGTGTGAAACAGAAGAGAAGAGGTAGAACATTAACAAAAGCCTGTAGGAACTAGCAAATGGGATGTTATGAATGAATATGTGGTGAAATTTGTTGAATTTGTAACTCCCCAGAATCCCAGCTTGGAAAATCCTTTAGATTTTTAGGGTAAACTTTTTTTTTTAAAATGCATTACGCAAAGCGGAAAAGCCAAAAAGGGAAAAACAAGTGGAAACTCTGGGCGGGTTACAGAGAAAACAACAAGGAGAAACATTTTATTTATCACATTTTACAAGATGATACAACATTTCCCTTTTTACAAAACCAACTGCCAAGATCTTCGACGTTCTAGAAGTGTGGGTTCAGTGCTCCGCCACACATCAAGCTCTATCGCACACCGAGAAAACACCACATGTATCCCCATAAAATGGGGTCAGTACTCTTGCGAGCTGGTGAGAAATCAACCACGATAATCCATTTGCGTAAATCATAGCATTTATAACATCATATGCATCTAATAACATAATTAACTAGAGCAATAACACAAGTGAATTTATCATGACAGAACAGGTAAAATATCGCAACCAATGCATATATACAAGTGAACATATATGTTCTTACGACAATGAAGCCATACATGATACTTCAAGTACAAGGTTTTGATGATGAGCAAGTGGAATCAACTGCATTTCAGCTAAGGCTATGAAGAAATTGAAGAATTCGATGAAGAATCTTTGAAGACTAGTGTGCAAATGTTTAATTCATTAAAAGTCTTAGATTCTTGTAAGAGCCTTACTTAGAGTGCATATTTAGGTTGCATTTCACCTTAAAAGTCTTTAGAAAAACTTTTCTAAAAGAAACACTTTTGAAAATCTTTTTAGAAAACTCTCTTCTTAAATTTTCATGTTTATTAGTCGACCAATAGACTTACCAGTCGACTAATCCTTTCGCGCCATATTTTCTAAAAAGTCATTCTTGTCAAATTAGTCGACCGAAGATTTTATCAGTCGACTGGACAGAATGTCTGTTTTCTAGAAAATTAGCAGCAGTCGACTAATGGTTTTATCAGTCGACTGAACAGAACATGTGTTTTCTAGAAAATTAGCAGCAGTCGACTAATGGTTTTATCAGTCGACTGAACAGAACATGTGTTTTCTGAAAATTTAGCAGCAGTCGACTAATGCTTTTTATCAGTCGACCGAACAAAATGTTTGTTTTTCAGAAGTTTTTAGCAGCAGTCGACTAAAAGGTTTTTCAGTCTACTGATGATATTATTAGTCGACTAACTTTTCTCAAGTCGACTAAGTTTCAAAAGTTCAGATTTTCAAACGGCTCGATTAACAGATCAGTCGACTGACGATAACTGTCAGTCTACTAATAACTAACTATTAGTCGACTAACTGATGTTTCAGTTGACTAATTTTGTCGTTTTCCTGAAACTTCAAAAAGGCGTGTCTTTTCATTTTTCAAACGTTTTGATCGTTCGAAATGGATTGTTTTGACACCCTTTCATACTCTCAACGTATGGAATCTTTTAACTATAAATATGAGTGCATTTTACACTAAAAAAACACAGAGAAACAATCAAATTCAATAAAATTATATTGAATTACTTCTCGCTTTTCACTCCTATTCATTCAAGTATTTGTTTTCTCACTCACGTAATATTTTCACTTCAGTTTTTCACTCAAATCACTTTGAGAGATAGTGAATTCATGAGTAGAGTGTTTCAACAACCTCAAAAGCCAATTACATCTCATTTGCATTCAAAAGGAAGGCTCATAGGTTGTATTGTAAGTTGTTATTTCTTTTCTGTAAAAAGAAGGACTCCTTGGTGTAAAGGAGTTGTTTGCTTTCAGTAGGATTGTTACTGAAAGTGGGACCAATTATGGTCTGTGTGATCTTGTAGTTAACAAGGTTGATAGTGGATAATCTCAAGCAGGTTTTGCTTGGGGACTGGATGTAGGTCGGGATAGACCGAACCAGGATAAAATCTTGTGTTCTTTGTATGTTTGCTTTGAGATTTGAAAAATCATTCAATATTCCGCAGAAATTTTTAAAAGCACTATTCCCCCTCCTCTAGTGCTCGTTGCCTCCATCCTAGTGCACTTTTATTTGGTATCAGAGCACAGGTTTGCTATTACTTTGATTTGACCATCATCTAGCATGGCAACTACAACATCTCAGCACAAAGAAGGAAGCTCCTCTGTTCGTCCTCCTCTCTTCGACAGAACAAACTATGGATACTGGAAAGTAAGAATGACAATATTCTTGCAATCCATGGATCTCGATATCTGGAGAGTTGTTTCAGAAAAGTATCAAACTCCATCAACTGATTTCAGCCGATGGACCGATGAAGAAAAGAAGACTGCTTCACTTAATGCCAAGGCAATGAATGCATTATATTGTGGCGTTGACAAGGTAGAATTCAATCGCATCTCTCAATGCTCTACAGCTAATGAAATCCGGCATACTCTTCTTGTGACACACGAAGGTACGTCAAAGGTAAAGGAATCTAAAATTGCTTCTTTAGTTCATAAATTTGAATTGTTCAAAATGAAGCAAAATGAATCTATATCGGACATGGTAACTAAAATGACTGATATAACTAACACTTTGAAATCCCTTGGAAAAGAATATTCACAAGTGGATTTAGTTAGAAAGATTCTAAGGTGTTTAACTCCTGAATGGGAGAGAAAAACAACTGCTATTGAAGAAGCAAATGATCTCAATACTCTCACTCTTGAAGACTTAGTTGGTAACCTAATGGCATATGAGGTCCAACTTCAAGACAGACAAGAAGAAGAGCCTAAAAAGAAATCTCTTGCTTTTAAGGCTACTTCTGACTCAGAAAATTCTGAAGAAGATGAAGATATTGCCCTCATCACAAGGCAATTCAGAAGATTCATCAAAAAGGGAAGATTTCAAAGAAAGGTAAAGAAAGCAGATTCTTTTATTCCCAATGAAGTAAAGTGCTTTAACTGCAAAAAGGCAGGACATATCAAGAAAAATTATCCTCTTCTCAAAATCAATCCCAAGGACCAATTCAAGAAGAAAAATGCATTTCAAGCATGTTGGGATGATAGTGACTCCTCTTCCGATGAAGAATCAAATGAAGAAGTCGCCAACATGTGTTTTGTAGCACAAGAAGATTCGGTAAGTCAATTTGACTATGATGAGTTATTTGAAGCATTTAATGATTTATATGCTAAATTTAAGAGTCTTAGTTCTAAAAATAAAGAGTTAAAAACTGACAATTTAACTCTTGACTCTCAAAATAAAGTGTTACTTCAAGAAATAAAAGATCTCAAGAAGGAAAATTCTTGCCAAGCATTTGAGATAAAAGAAATTGGAGTTAGAACCAATCTCTTGCAAAAAGAAATATCTAGTATTAAAGAAAAGTCAAATGATCTTCTTTCTATAGTGACCAAATTCACAAATGGTCAAGAGAATCTAGAAAAACTTCTTGGTTTTCAAAGATGCTCGGTTAATAAAACCGGATTGGGATATAGCTTCTTTGATACTCAAAATAGACCAAACTATGTGGTGAAAAATCAAAGACATTATTCTCAACCTTTTGTTCATAAAACTAAACTTTCTAGTTCTAATAGAAATGCATCTAGAAATGATTATTCTAGAAATGTTTATTCTAAATCCTTTTATAGAAAGAATATTTATTATCAAAGGAAACCAAAATCCAAATGGATATGGGTTCCTAAGACTAACTCTCATGGACCCGAAAATAGAAAGGGGTCAAATGCTTTGTTTTCTGATTTTGTTGTAGGTACACAACATAAGGAGCAAATGGATATTGGACAGCGGCTGTTCCAAACATATGACTAGAAGGCCAGAGTTATTTTCCACCCTCCAAAATAAGGATGGAGGAACCGTCACCTTTGGTGACAATAACAAGGGAAAAGTGATAGGTATTGGTGATATTAGTAATCCAAAATTTCTCTTGATAGAAAATGTTCTTTTAGTAGATGGTTTAATGCATAATTTAATATCTATCAGTCAATTATGTGATAAAGGTTTTTATGTCTCTTTTAAAAATGATTTATGCTTAATTTCTGATTTTCAATCTAAAAAGATCATTTTAAAGGTAAAAGAAGAAACAATGTGTATGAACTATATCTAGATGAATTACCCTCTTTTAATGAAAAATGTCTTATTGTTTCAAATGAAATTCAATGGTTATGGCACAAGAGACTTGGACATGTTAACTTTAAAATTATTTCAAAATTATCCAAGAATGATCTTGTAAGAAGCCTACCTAGAATACCATATAAAAAGGATCACTTATGTGATTCTTGTCAAAGGGGTAAACAAATCAAGAGTTCTTTTAAAGCAAAAGATATAGTTTCAACAAAACGTCCTCTTGAACTTTTACATTTAGATCTATTTGGACCATCTAGAATTCAAAGTTTGAATGGTAGCAAGTATGCTTTTGTTATAGTAGATGATTATTCTCGATTTACATGGGTGATTTTTCTAAAAAGTAAAAATGATGCTTTTTCAGAATTTTCTAAACTTTGTAGAAGAATTACAAATGAAAAATTTACATCTATTATTAAAATTCGTAGTGATCATGGTGGTGAATTTGAAAATGAATCTTTTCTAAAGTTTTGTGATTTACATGGTATATCTCACAACTTTGCTTTTCCTAGAGCGGCTCCACAAAATGGAGTTGTTGAAAGAAAGAATAGAACTTTGCAAGAATGTGCTAGAACCATGCTTCAAGATAAAAATTTACCAAAATACTTTTGGACTGAAGCAATAAATACAGCATGTTATGTTTTAAACCGTGTTCTTATTCGACCAACTTTACATAAAACATGTTTTGAATTGTATTATGATCGTATACCAAAGATCTCATATTTCAAAAATTTTGGTAGTAAATGTTTCTTGTTAAATACCAAAGATAATCTTGATAAGTTTGATTCAAAATCAGATGAATCAATATTTCTTGGATATTCTTCTAGAAGTAAAGCATATCGTATTTTCAATAAAAGAACATCTTGTATTGAAGAATCTTTACATGTTGCATTTGATGAGAATTGTGAGCAGGTTATACCTCTAAGCGAAGAAGAAGAAGCAATACTTCAAGAAGAACCCTTGATAGAAAGTACTTCTCAAGAAAATATTCCTCTTGAACCGGTTTGGAAAGAAGTTCCTAATCATCCACATGAACAAGTTATTGGTGAAATAAAGAGTGGTGTCCAAACTAGAAGGCAGTTAGAAAAATATTTTGCAAATGTTGCTTTCATATCTAAATTAGAACCAAAGAATATCAATGAGGCATGTGATGACCAATTTACTAGGAATGATGTTTGGGATCTAGTTGATAGACCAAAGGATCATCCAGTAATTGGAACAAGATGGGTCTTCCGAAATAAGCTGGATAAAAATGGTGAAGTCATTCGTAACAAAGCAAGGCTAGTGGCACAAGGTTATAATCAAGAAGAAGGCCTAGATTTTGATGAAACCTATGCACCAGTGGCTCGATTAGAGTCAATTCGAATGATGCTTGCTTTTGATAGTTACATGAACTTCAAGTTATATCAAATTGATGTTAAGAGTGCATTCTTAAATGGACACATCAATGAAGAAGTTTATGTAGAGCAACCTCCAGGCTTTGAAAATGAGAAATATCCAGAAAAAGTCTACAAATTGAAAAGAGCTTTGTATGGACTCAAACAAGCACCAAGAGCGTGGTATGAAAGACTACAAAATTTTCTAGAATAATCTGGTTTTTCCATTGGTCGGGTAGACTCCACTTTATTTATTAAAAATCTTAATTCAGATATTCTTATTGTACAAATTTATGTTGATGACATATTATTTGGTTCTACTAATGATTCTCTCTGTAAAGAATTTGCTAAAGCTATGCAGGAAGAGTTTGAAATGAGCTTGATGGGCGAATTAAACTACTTCCTTGGACTTCAAATAAAGCAAACTGAAGAAGAAATCTTCATCAATCAGGCTAAGTATACAAAAGAACTTCTCAAGAGATTTGGGATGGACTCATCGAAATCAAGAAGGAATCCTATGAGTACAACTACTTCTCTTGATAAAGATGAAAATGGTAAAAGTATAGATACTAAGCTCTACAGAGGTATGATCGGATCTCTATTATACTTAACTGCTAGTCGACCTGATATTATGTTTAGTGTTTGTATGTGTGCAAGATTTCAAGCTAATCCAAAGGAATCTCATTTAACTGCAGTAAAACAAATTCTTCGTTATTTGAAAGATACTTCAGATTTCGGTTTGTTTTACCTAAAATCATCTTCCTTTGATTTAGTTTCATATAGTGATGCAGATTTTGCAGGAAGTAAATCTGATCGCAAGAGTACTAGTGGAACTTGTCATTTCTTAGGAAATTCCTTAGTCTCTTGGTTTAGTAAAAAGCAAAATTCAGTATCACTTTCAACAACTGAAGCAGAATATATAGCGGCTAGTTTAGCATGTTCACAAGTACTTTGGATGAAACAGACCTTAAAAGATTTTGGTTTGAATTACTCCACAACAACTATTTATTGTGATAACACTAGTGCTATAAATCTTTCGAAAAATCCTATTCAGCACTCAAGAACTAAGCATATTGAAGTTAGACATCATTTTTTAAGAGATCATGTGTTAAAAGGAGATATTTCGTTAAATTTTATTTCCACTAAAGAACAACATGCCGATATCTGCACTAAACGTCTTAAAAATGAAGATTTTATGAGAATTAGGAGAGAACTAGGTATTTTCTCGTTTTTGGATTTATAAAAATGTTGATTTTTTAACAAAATCTCAAAATTGCACTATATTAGTCGACCGATAAAATTTTAGTCGACTGGTGTTTTATATTTTGGAATGTATCGCACCATGTTAGTCGACCGATATATTTCTAGTCGACTGATGATATTTTTTAGAATAAGTCGCACTTTTTAGTCGACCGATAAAGTTTTAGTCGACTAAATTTTTTTTAAAAAAAAAATTAAATGAAGGGACTCGACACCCCTTGGATTTGTTTTAAAAACCGTTTTTAGGCATCGTTTCACTTCGTACCTTTTCGTTTTTCTTAAAAACGAAACCCTTAAACCAAAAACCCCTCTTTCTCTTTTGCCTCTCTCTCTTCCGAAAAACCCTCGGAGTGTCGTTCGATTCCATCTTCACCGGAATCTTCTGGCCGTGATCTTGAAACGCCGGAATCCTCCTGCAGTAACTGGCGCATCTTCAAAACACGCCGGAACCCTCTTGTGTGACAGTGTATTGCCGGAATCCCCTTGTGGCCGACTTCTCACTCACCGTCAGCCATTAAATCCTCTTTTATATGATACTTTTGGATCGTCTCTTCCATCTTGCCTAAAATCTGTGGAGAATCGACATCCCTTTTCAGTGGGTTGTTACTTTTGATTATTTTGGCTCAATTTACAGAAAGAGATTACTTCAATCAAGGATTTGCTCAACTCACTTTTCTAATCTTTGTTGTCTGAACTTTCATACTTTATGGGTTGTAATATTTTAAACTTGTATCTCTATTTTGCTTATGCTATTTCTGCCCTTACTCTTTTTTATTCTGACAAAGGGGGAGAAAAAGATGATAGTAGCAATTACATTGCAGGAGATCTTGCAAAAAGATGATAGCAATTACATTGCAGGAGATCTTGCATGAGAAATGCAAAATTAAGAGAAAAAGAAAGCTTTGAATGAATGTATTTCTAAATGCATGAAGAAATGATGAATGGAAATGCAAACCAATCAATATGTGATATATGTGCTTTAAATGTGCTAACTTTTAATGTTTTGCAGCATATTGATAGGGGGAGTAAAATCTCCATCTATGCATCTAAATGCTTCATCTTTGATTAAGTTTGTCATCATCAAAAATGGGGAGATTGTTACGACAATGAAGCCATACATGATACTTCAAGTACAAGGTTTTGATGATGAGCAAGTGGAATCAACTGCATTTCAGCTAAGGCTATGAAGAAATTGAAGAATTTGATGAAGAATCTTTGAAGACTAGTGTGCAAATGTTTAATTCATTAAAAGTCTTAGATTCTTGTAAGAGCCTTACTTAGAGTGCATATTTAGGTTGCATTTCACCTTAAAAGTCTTTAGAAAAACTTTTCTAAAAGAAACACTTTTGAAAATCTTTTTAGAAAACTCTCTTCTTAAATTTTCATGTTTATTAGTCGACCAATAGACTTACCAGTCGACTAATCCTTTCACGCCATATTTTCTAAAAAGTCATTCTTGTCAAATTAGTCGACCGAAAATTTTATCAATCGACTGGACAGAATGTCTGTTTTCTGGAAAATTAGCAGCAGTCGACTAATGGTTTTATCAGTCGACTGAACAGAACATGTGTTTTCTGAAAATTTAGCAGCAGTCGACTAATGCTTTTTATCAGTCGACCGAACAGAATGTTTGTTTTTCAGAAGTTTTTAGCAGCAGTCGACTAAAAGGTTTTTCAGTCTACTGATGATATTATCAGTCGACTAACTTTTCTCAAGTCGACTAAGTTTCAAAAGTTCAGATTTTCAAACGGCTCGATTAACAGATCAGTCGACCGACGATAACTGTCAGTCTACTAATAACTAACTATTAGTCGACTAACTGATGTTTCAGTCGACTAATTTTGTTGTTTTCTTGAAACTTCAAAAAGGCGTGTCTTTTCATTTTTCAAACGTTTTGATCGTTCGAAATGGACTGTTTTGACACCCTTTCATACTCTCAGCGTATGAAATCTTTTAACTATAAATATAAGTGCATTTTACACTAAAAAACACAGAGAAACAATCAAATTCAATAGAATTATATTGAATTACTTCTTGCTTTTCACTCCTATTCATTCAAGTATTTGTTTTCTCACTCACGTGATATTTTCACTTCAGTTTTTCACTCAAATCACTTTAAGAGATAGTGAATTCGTGAGTAGAGTGTTTCAACAACCTCAAAAGCCAATTGCATCTCATTTGCATTCAAAAGGAAGGCTCATAGGTTGTATTGTAAGTTGTTATTTCTTTTCTGTAAAAAGAAGGACTCCTTGGTGTAAAGGAGTTGTTTGCTTTCAGTAGGATTGTTACTGAAAGTGGGGCCGATTATGGTCTGTGTGATCTTGTAGTTAACAAGGTTGATAGTGGATAATCTCAAGCGAGTTTTGCTTGGGGACTGGATGTAGGTCGGGATAGACCAAACCAGGATAAAATCTTGTGTTCTTTGTGTGTTTGCTTTGAGATATGCAAAATCATTCAATATTCCGCAGAAATTTTTAAAAGCACTATTCCCCCCCTCTAGTGCTCGTTGCCTCGATCCTAGTGCACTTTCATATGTGTATCGTGGTGAGACAATTAACATAATTGAAGTGATTAAATAAGTGTAACTACAATAAGTACATAATAATGCCAAGAAATAAACAACAATGTCAACCACTAACATACTTAAGCAGTAACATCAAATATCTAGCAAGTGAGCAAGAAAGATACAACTCTAGCATTATGATCAAAGATAAGCACTACGATCATGATCAATCAACTAACATGATTGACATTAGCATTCAACAATGAATATTTCATTAATTATCTAACCAAAGGAAAACCTCTCTAGAATTATATCGCATGAGACATTCATAAGAAAGAAAGCATGGGTAACTGCACATTGCTGACATAAGTGAGATCAACTCACAAGGTGGGTCCATTGTACACACTAACTCGCTACAGAGTTTTTAGCATTCCATAAAATCTCACAGACAAATGCACTCTTATAAGGTGCCTTGAGTCCCCTTTGTTACGACAATGAAGTCGTACATGATACTTTAAGTACAAGGTTTTGATGATGAACAAGTAAATCAACTGCATTTCAGCTAAGGCAATGAAGAAATTGAAGAATTCGATGAAGAATCTTTGAAGACTAGTGTGCAAATGTTAAATTCATTAAAAGTCTTAGATTCTTGTAAGAGCCTTACTTAGAGTGCATATTTAGGTTGCATTTCACTTAAAAAGTCTTTAGAAAAACTTTTCTAAAAGAACCCTTCATGAAAATCTTTTTAGAAAACTCTTTTCTTAAATTTTCGTGTTTATTAGTCGACCAATAGGCTCACTAGTCGACTAATCCTTTCACGCCATATTTTCTAAAAAGTCATTTTTGTCAAATTAGTCGACTGAAGGTTTTATCAGTCGACTGGACAGAATGTCTGTAGCAGTCGACTAATGATTTTATCAGTCGACCGGACAGAACATGTGTTTTCTGGAAATTTAGCAGTAGTCGACTAATACTTTTATCAGTCGATCAGACAAAATGTATGTTTTTCAGAAGATTTTAGCAGCAGTCGACTGAAAGGTTTTTCAGTCTACTGATGATATTATCAGTCGACTAATTTTATCTCTAGTTGACTAAGTTTCAAAAGTTTAGATTTTCAAATGGCTCGATTAACAGATCAGTCGACCGACGATAACTGTCAGTCTACTAATAACTAATTATTAGTCAACTAACTAATGTTCCAGTCAACTAATTTTGCCATTTTTCTTGAAACTTTAAAAAGGCGTGTCTTTTCATTTTTCAAACATTTTGATCGTTCAAAATGGACTGTTTTGACACCCTTTCATACCCTCAACATATGAAAACTTTCAACTATAAACATGAGTGCATTTTACACTCAAAAGCACTACAATTCAATCAATTTGAATCAATTACTTTTTGCTTTTCACTCATATTCATTTTCTCACTCACGTGATATTTTTCACTTCAGTTTTTCACTCAAATTCCTTTAAGAGATAGTGAATTCGTGAGTAAAGTATTTCAATAACCTCAAAAGCTAATTGCATCTCATTTGCATTCAAAAGAAGGGCTCATACGTTTTATTGTAAGTTGTTACTTATTTCAATTTTCTGTAAAAGGAAGGACTCCTTGGTTTAAAGGAGTTGTTTACTTTCAGTAGGTGTGTTACTGAAAGTGGGACCTGATTTGGTCTGTATGATCTTGTAGTTACACAAGGTTGATAGTGGAAATCTCAAGCGGGTTTTGCTTGGGGACTGGATGTAGGTTGGGAAAGACCGAACCAGGATAAATTATTGTGTTCTTTGTGTGATTGCTTTGCGAATTGCAAAATTCCTCAAAATTCCACATACGATATTTAAAAGCACTATTCACCCCCCCTCTAGTGCTCATTGCCTCGATCCTACTGCACTTTCATTTGGTACCATAGCAGGTTTGCTTTTATTTTGATTTGACCATCATCTAGCATGGCAACTTCAACATCTCAGCACAAAGAAGGATGCTCATCTGTTCGTCCTCCTCTCTTCGACGGAACAAACTATGGATACTGTAAAGTGAGAATGACAATATTCTTGCAATCCATGGATCTTGAAATTTGGAGAGTCGTTTCAGAAAAGTACCAAATGCCATCAACTGATTTCAGCTGATGGACCGATGAAGAAAAGAAAGCTGCTTCACTTAATGCCGAGGCTATGAATGCATTGTATTGTGGCGTTGACAAGGTAGAGTTCAATCGCATTTCTCAATGCTCCACAAAAAATGAAATCTAGTATACCCTTCTCGTGACTCATGAAGGTACGTCAAAGGTAAAGGAATCTAAAATTGCTTCTTTAGTTCATAAATTTGAATTGTTTAAAATGAATCTATATCGAACATGGTAACAAGAATGACCGATATTACTAACACTCTGAAATCCCTTGGAAAAGAATATTCACAAATTGATTTAGTTAGAAAAATTTTAAGGTGTTTAACTCCTGAATGGGAGAAAAAAACCACTGCTATTGAGGAAGCAAATGATCTAAACACTCTCACTCTTGAAGATTTGGTTGGTAACCTAATGGCATATGAAGTTCAACTTCAAGACAGACAAGAAGAAGAACCCAAGAAGAAATCTCTTGCTTTTAAGGCTACTTCTGACTCTGAAAATTCAGAAGAAGATGAAGATATTGCCCTCATTACAAGGCAATTCAAAAGATTTATCAAAAGGGGAAGATTTCAAAGAAAGGTAAAGAAAGCGGATTCTTCCAATCCCAATGAAGTCAAGTGCTTTAATTGCAAAAAGGCGGGACACATCAAGAAAGATTGTCCTCTTCTCAAAATCAAGCCCAAGGACCAATTCAAGAAGAAAAAGACATTTCAAGCATGTTGGGATGATAGTGACTCCTCTTCCGATGAAGAATCAAATGAAGAAGTTGGCAACATGTTTTGTAGCACAAGAGGACTCGGTAAGTCAAATTGAATATGATGATTTATTAGAAGCATTCAATGATTTATATGCTAAATTTAAGAGTCTAAGTTCTAAAAACAAAGAGTTAAAAATTGAAAATTCAACTCTTGACTCTCAAAACAAAGTGTTACTTCAAGAGATAGAAGATCTCAAGAAGGAAAACTCTTGCCAAGCTTTTGAGATAAAAGAAATTGGAATTAAAACCAATCTCTTACAAAAAGAAATAATTAGTCTAAAAGAAAAATCAAATGATCTTCTTTCTATAGTGACCAAATTCACAAATGGTCAAGATAATCTAGAAAAACTTCTTGGTTCTCAAAGATGCTCGGTTAATAAAACCGGATTGGGATATAACTTCATTGATACTCAAAATTGACCAAACTATGTGGTAAAGAATCAAAGAGAATATTCTCAACCTTTTGTTCAAAGAACTAAATTTTCTAATAGAAATGCATCAAATCATGGAACTTATAATGCTTATAAGCCTAGGCATGATTATTCTAGAAATACTAAATCTTTTTATAGAAAAAATATTTATTATGAAAGGAAACCAAAATCCAAATGGATATGGATTCCTAAGACTAACTCTCATGGACCCAAAAATAGAAAGGGGTCAAATGCTTTGTCTTCTAATTTTGTTGTAGGTACACAAAATAAGGAGCAAATGGATATTGGACAGCGGTTGTTCCAAACATATGACTGGAAGGCCAGAGTTATTTTCCACCCTCCAAAGTAAGGATGGAGGAATTGTCACCTTTGGTGACAATAACAAGGAAAAAGTAATAGGTATTGGTAATATTTGTAACCCAAAATTTCCCTTGATAGAAAATGTTCTTTTAGTAGATGGTTTAATGCATAATTTATTATCTATTAGTCAATTATGTGATAAAGGTTTTCATGTTTTTTTTT
Source organism: Nuphar pumila (assembly GCF_984573655.1). NCBI lineage: Eukaryota > Viridiplantae > Streptophyta > Magnoliopsida > Nymphaeales > Nymphaeaceae > Nuphar > Nuphar pumila. Next base: position 45,460,975 of record NC_143261.1, read on the forward strand.
AAAATGATTTATGCTTAATTTCTGATTCTTAATCTAAAAAGATCAATTTTAAAGGTAAAAGAAGGAACAATGTGTATGAACTATATCTAGATGACTTACCCACTTTTAATGAAAAATGTCTTATTGTTTCAAATGAAATTCAATGGTTATGGCACAAAAGACTTGGACAGGTTAATTTTAAAATCATTTCCATGTTATCCAAGAATGATCTTGTAAGAGGCCTACCAAGAATACCATATAAGAAAAATCACTTATGTGATGCTTGCCAAAGGGGTAAACAAATCAAGAGTGAAATTCCACTAGAGGGGGGTGAATAGTGAAATACGATACAGATCGATAAAATAAAATAATCAGGCAATAAGGCACAACACATAAAACACAGAATTTATACTGGTTCGGTCAAAACCCAGACCTACATCCAGTCCCCAAGCAAACCACTTGAGCTTTCCACTATAACATCCGAGTCACCGGATAAATAGTACAACACCCTCTTCCTCAGAGGTCTTCTTCTCTCAACAGAGAAGGGGCACACCCTCTTCCACAGAGGTCTTCTTCTCTCAACAGAGAAGGACAACACCCATTTTCACAGAGGTCTTCTTCTCTCAACAGAGAAGGGCAACACCCTTTTTCACAGAGGTCTACTTCTTTCAACAAAAAAAGGATAACAGTGAATAACAGAGTTACAATACTTCCTATAGAACCTTCAGAATGATATGAATGCACTAATGAAGGATTCTCAGAATGTTCCATTTGTCACTCAAAGGATACTCTTTGTCAAAGAGCTAGACTTGACTTTTTCTCTTTTCTTTCTTTTCTTTCTTTTCTTTCTTTTCTTTTTCTCTTTATTTTTCAAGGCTCTCTTTTCAAATATCGAATAGGAATTTTTCTCGTTGTAAGCTCACATGTTCATTCCATGTTGAATAGTTTATTTGAGTGTGTTTGTATAGCCTTTTAAAAAGTAGTCGTTACTTTTTGAAATTGTAGCTTTTTGAGATGTCATTTCAAAAACATCTTTAGAGAAATTCGAGAAAGTCTTCTTTCTATAAAAGTAAAATGTAGGGTACACTAGTCGTTGTAATATTTTAGGTAATACATATTTTATGTAAAAAGTCTATTTCTTACAATAGTACATTGAACGTTGGATTGTAGGCTATTATGTAGTTTTGTCTTTATTCTAATTAATGATTTGAGGTACATAAGTACTTCTTTACTTTAAATGAGTGTAAGTACAATGAGTGCTTTGAGATATTTATTTGTACATAGTCATGTCAAGTGTTTTTTTTATGTTGTGTTTTTCAAAGTCTTCAGAGAGAATGAAGACTACAAGAAAGTCGACATTCTTGAGAAGGATATTTAACAAGGATTTCTTACAGGAGGTATTTAATGCTATACAAAGAGAATGATGACTTCAAGTAAGTCTACATTCTATGGGTTTGTAAAAAGGTAACTAGAGTCTTTTCAAAACCTTTATTATATTTGTTTTCTTTGTGTAGCCGATTTTCATGTTTTGTCTTTTTTCTATATTTGAAATCATTTCTTTAAAGAAGGTAACTAGAGTCTTTTCAAAACATATTATGTTTGTTTTTCTTTGTGTAGCCGATTTCATGTTTTTGTCTTTTTCTTATATTTGAAATCATTTCTTTAACGAAGGTGACTAGAGTCTTTTCAAAACATATTATATTTGTTTTTCTTTGTGTAGCCGATTTCATGTTTTGTCTTTTTCCTACTTTTAAAAACATTACTTTTCAAGTTGTCTTGTATATGATATAAGGTACAATTATTACATTTTGAAATCATGTCAAAATACCATTTTCATAAATGGTTGTAAGAAGGTACATATTAGTTTTGAAAAAGGAGCTTTTTGAAACTATCGTATACTTTTATGATATAGCTTTTATGAATGAGTATGTAATATGCAATATGCATGTTCCTGAAGGTTCTGTTACATATGACTCTAAAGAAGAAAAAAGATCTTCATCTTGAGGTAGCCGATCTCTTCAGTTGATCTTTAGGAATGCATGGCTCATCAAGCTTTTTCTTCAAGGAGTATGATTGCACCATAGTTGTACTTGAACAGGAAGTCTCCATCCTTTTTGGGTGAGATATTCTTGCATCAAATACTCGTTACATTTATCGCAAAAAACATATCCAGTCATTATATAACATTTTTCAAGAAGACATATTATCATATCATATGAAATTAAATAAGACAGTGTATCATATTGTGTGACATCAAAACAGAGTTTCTAAACATTCTCCCCCTTTTTGATGATGACAAAATATGCTCCCCCTGTCAAAAAGACATTATGCATAGAAATAATAATATTATAAAATATTGAAAAATGTTTAAAGAGAACATTTCTCCAATAATGGAGACAGGTTTTCTCCCCCTTTGTCATAGACAAAAAGGAAGGGATCAGAGTAAGAGAGTTATTACAGACCAATAATAAATATTACAGTAAAAAAAAATAAGTTTATTCTGAAGGTGGTGTAGATTGATGTGTTCGGTTGACTTGATCTGGCTGGAGGGTCTGTAGAGTTTGCTGCAACGAGGCTTGACGGCGAAGTATGCGATCCTGAGAACGCTGGACATCCATCAGTGCAGAGAAGTAATCAAAGTTGGATGTTGGATCTTCTTCATCAGAGCCGGGCAGGTGCAGGGACCTGAGATTGAAAGAAGTAGCATCGAGGACCTGAGAGGGATGGAGGATAACTTCGTTTTGAAGGGGTACTTTAAAGTATTTTAGAATGGGAGATATAAAACACCCGAAAAGAAGAGGCTGGAATTTTTTATAATGAATAAAAAGGTCGAAAAGAATGTTGGACCAGTTTATCGGAGTAGTCCTGTATAATATTTTTGAGAATGAAGCAGCGTTCAGTATCGTGCCCCATTGCCCGATGGAACTTGCAGAAACAATCTTTCCATTTCCCCATGGTGACGGGAGGATCCACAATCCTTGGAAGTTTGATCATATTCTTCGCGAGCAGATATCCAAGAATTTCTTCGATTGGCTGACCTAAAGGAGTAAACTCGCGATCATAACTCCAACCATCATGCTTTATCTTCTTCGGATTGCTGGATTTCTGTTGAATGCTGACTTCTTTCTGGGAATTGGACTGAACTTGCTTAGTTAGGGCTACTGAATGTTCTTCTTCTCTGCTTTCAACAAAGAGGTTCTTATCAATATAGTCTTGCACAATGTTTTTTAAGACAAAACATCGATCAGTGTCATGCCCTACTGCCCGATGGAATTTGCAAAACTGGTTCAAGAATCTCCCCATGATGGTGGGAGGATCTGTGGCTTTTGGGAGCCTGACTAATCCCTTAATCAACATGTATTCAAGGACTTTGTCGAGTGGCTCATCTATGGGAGTGAAATCTCGATCGCCGCTCCAGTTTTCGCGCTTTGGTTTTCCTTGATTTTTTTCCTTTTGCTGAGGGCTGGATTGAAAAGGCCTATTCTGGATTCTAGAATACTTTCCTTTCAGATCTTTAGACTCTTCTAACTTGCTGCTTTGACTGCCTCTGTTTTTGTTGTTGCTGGGTTTAGCACTGGTTGCACTGTTGTGGTCTCCAATGATGCTCATAGGGATGGTGATGGATGCCTCTTCTTTAACATGAACTTTTCCGAAGTTGGCTTCAGCTTGCTCGGATAATATCTCAATCATCATTCTTTTGAACAACCTATATATAACGGGATCAATCTCCTCCTTGATGGTCTGAGCTCCCTCTTTGACAGACTTTATGGAATCCATTTCTCACTCACTGTCTGTAACTAATGTGCTGAAGTAGCTCGGTCTTTGATCTTGTCAGGATCACACAACTATGCCAATGCCTTCTGCAGAACCACATGGGATGTTTAGCATGATGGAAAAAAAAAATTTGAAAGCAACAATCTTGAGAGGAAAACAAATGATGGGATCAGGCAATCTTGGAAGGAAATGACAAACAAAATTTTTGGATAAAATTTGGAAGATATATCGAAAAACAAGGTTCTTGAAGATATGAGCAAAATTTGAAATTTTGAAAATTTGCAAGCAGGATCGGAATAAGGCTGGAAATCCGAGATCCAGTAGAACGGGGGAATGAAAAATCACCTGGAGTTTTGAAAGAAATTTGATATTTGAGAAAATCATCCAGGGTTTGAGAAAAACATCTTGTGGAAAATAAGGATGTTTTGAAAAAGGCCTAATAAGTTTGAAAACATTGGGAAATATAAAGAATTGAGGAAATAACACATACAATCACATCTTGCACAAACATTTATGCACATTCAACACTCCCTAAATGGCTGACTTTAAATGCATCATTTTGAAAACAGCTTTAGGACCCTAATCCTAACTCTAGGCTCAGATCATCTTTGTTCAATCCAGTTATGCCGATATACTTGAACCGAAATCCGAGGTACGTGGCATAGAATTTCAACTCCGGTTCTAAGGTAAGGTTTTCCAACATCCTTGAGCGCCTACCGATATACTTCGGACTGTGGCCCGCGGTACGTGGTAGGGGGGTGTTAACCCAAATAGTTGGCCCAGTTGTGAGTCTCTGTCCCGAACTAGGGTTCTGGAAGAGAGCCCAGCAACGTGAAGACCGGGTAATGATAGGTAATTGAGGTTTTGAAAAAAATGATCACATGCAAGAAATAGAGGGCTCTAAATTCTAGAGAGATAGATTTTGAAAACTTTGAAGAAGCACACATTGTTTGCATTCAGATCCTAAATTGAGGAGAGTTATATTTAGACCTAAGTCTATGTGAGCATGAAAATATCTCCTCAATCTGGTCCTACCAAACCATGCCTAGTCTATATGCAGTCAATGTCAGCTAGGTCAGAATCTAGGCTCCTAGGCTCACATGATATTGAAAGTAAAAGAGCTGACATTTTGTGAACATAATTTTGATGATTAAACCAAGTCAAGCATAATTTAGGTCAGACAAGGACAGGTCCCATCTCGGTCGCCAAACCTGTTATCGTCGCGAAATTTTTCCCTTCTTCCCTTCCTTGCAGAAGAGAGAGAGGGAAACGCTTTCGCGCTTCAAACTTGACCGGATTTTGGAAATTGTTTTGAAATACTCGCCTCCGTTTTGAAAATTGCGGGAAAATCCATAGGATGGGGCTCGACCTGTCGGTACGAGGTTCGACCGTTCCTGCCGCCTTTAACAGGGGTAATCGAACCAAGGACCAAAATTGTGCTTGACTTAGTTAAATCATCAAAATCGTGTTCTATCCTATATGCACAGAGAATTCAGGCATGTGCTATGGGATTTTGGAAAATGCAGCTTGGGAAAACATGATGTATGCTTAGAATATATTTGGAGTTGAAAAGAATCTCTTAGGAAAAAGATGAAAGTAAATTTCTCAGGAAACTCAGATAAAAAGGGTTTTGAAATCACAAGAAAGTTCATAAAGATGTGGGAAAATCATGAATAGTTGAAAATCCTGGGAAAATAGAAGTGATTCTTGAGAAACAAGGTGAACATTTGAAAAGGGAAACACTTCTCAGGAAAACTCTGACTTTGAGGATTTTCCTAGGAAAATGATGGAAAATTTATAGGAAAACTCATTGGAGAAGAAAACTGAACTTGGGAAATTGAAATCCTGGGAATCTTAGCCTTAAAACCCTTGAAAATTTGATTTTTGATTCTTGAGAAAGATTGGAAAACTCTTTTTGAAAATCTTAAGAAAATAACATTTTCCAGGGAAAATCAAGGGAAGACTTTGATTTTGGAAATCCAACTTAGAAGTTTCTTGAGAAACTGATTTCCATGGAAAACTGCGAACACTTGACTTGGGAAAACCGATTTTGGAAAATCCTCAAAGTTTCTTGAGAAATTGATTTCTTGAGAATGAAATTTTCTTAAGAAAATCATGGGAAAATCAATGGTTTCATGATGCAAATGATATGAGTGAATGAATGCACTTTGAAAGATTTTCTAAGAAATTTGTTGGAAAATGTGCATTAAGTCAAAATAAATCCTTCACATATTCTGACTGTGGCCATGAATATGTTCAGAGTTTAATTGATTTAATTCACAATGCTTTGAAAACGTTGGAAATATGATGTGCATTTTAAGATAGCCTAAGAGTGTAGGCTCAATGTGACTAGTAGAAAGATGATGGATCTGGGTCTCGTCCATATTCCGACTAGGGCCGTAAATATGGATTCCACCGAGTCCATCAACTCCCTAAGAGTTGGTGCTCGTGCCATTCGTGAACATTCATAGTGCTTTTGAAATAAGATGCATGAATCATAGAAGCAGGATATTGCATAAATTTAAACTATATGATATGCATCCTAGTCTAAGCAGGAAATTAAATCTCTTATTCCAAATTTTACATTATTACATCACTAAATAAATGAAATAAATGAAAATTTGCAGATTTCAGCTCCTTCATTTGAATGTCCCTGCCAAACTTGAAATAGGGTTAGCTCAAATATGTGGGTTTTTCCAAGATTTTCCAATAATATTATGAAATTATTGGACTTAATTGGATATAAACCCTATTATCATGCTTCCTTGATATTTGAAATGATGAAAATGCAATGAATTTAATAGAAAATAGTTTGAAATTCGGAATTGGGGTCAAAATGACCAAAATACCCCTAATATTAAAGTTATACCTTTAAAATCAGGGTTTTTGAAGGAAATTTTGATAAAATTGAGATTTTTAAAATTCAAATTGAATCAAATGATGATAAAATGAAGTAAGAGACATGATGACATGCTGCTAAACACATTAAGACTGTAAAATCAGAATTTGACATTTTGCAATTTATCCAAAATAACGAATTTCACTTGTTTTTCGCTTGGATCCGGGTCCTGCGGGACCCTGTTTTGATATTATGGCTAATCCGAACCTCAAATGGATTCCAAATTGCACCAAATCTGGTATGAAGAATCTACTTACTCTGATAAACAGCCCAGAATGCTAAAAATCACGAAATGATATGATTTAAATGCTAAAATTTAAAGAAAGTCCTAAAATAGTGGATTTTGCCTATGGATCCGAACCAAATGCACTGCTTAACATGATAATGCAAGATTTACACCATGAAAACTTCTGATATTTTTTAGACTGCTAAAGGACCCAAAATGGAACATTTTTGTTTTTTACAGCCTCGGGATTTGAGCCATGGTGAGTTCGGCAACAGGGATTTAGTTCTGACAGAGGTAAAAATCACCCTAATCTGATGTAAAAAGCTAAAAAAAATAGAAAACAGCCATGGAAATTTATGAAATTAATCATAGCTTCTCACGACACCTACATGAACAACTTTTATGTTCATGACTTCGGCATTTGATCAACAGAGACACAGGTAAAGATATAACTTTTCATTCCTAAATTGACAGAACAGACAAATGTAGCAAAACAGAGGACTGAAAAGAAAAATCCGAAACAGGTATCACAACTGTTCTAAAAATCACAATATTCCATATGCAAACATAGAACATCTCGGACATAACTTTCACTTTTTACAGTTTTGGAGTTGGAGCAACACACAAAGAGAACCAATAGCCCTAAGTCGATCCAAAATCTCAGAGGCCCAAATCAGGCTCTGACACGTGTCCCTAACTCTCGGATTTTTGTCAGACATAAAAAAAATCAGAAAAATCTGAGACAATTAAAAACTAGACATTCTCTCGAGTTCAGAACATCTTTTGGATCGAAAATTGGATCTCCCATGAGGGAGATGTCGATTTTACAAGTCGGCAAATGATTTTCAAAACGCATCCCGGGTAACAAAACCCGACTTGTCATTTTGAATGTTTACCATAGTAAACAAATTCAAATACTTTCAAATTTTTTGCACATTTCTAGGGACACCTAAGGGCGCATTCCTTGATTTTTTTGGGATTTTTAATAAAAAATAAATGCATAAAATGACGTGTGGACTGACTGACAAAAACAAAGACCCACTGAAAATGAGCAGAATTGAAATAAATGCTAAACTAATCCTAATTAATTCATGAAACATGCTAAATTAACGAACTAAAATGCAAATTAAATCTATCTAAATGCATAAATGCTAAAAACCATCAAGGAATCATAATCATGTATTTTTATATGTGTCGTTTTATGAGAATAGCTCGATCCATCTCTCGGATGAGCTCTTTCTTCAAACGACTCTCGAATCGAATTATGAAATCAAATCAAGAGAAAAAGGGGTGCACCTTGCTTTGTTAGGCAGCATTGAAGCTCTTGAAAGGGGCGGCTATCACGGGCTTCGTTCGTCCTTCGATCCGAGCTTCGGATGATTCACCAAAATCAACCCACCGTGCCTTCTTCACTGAGCCAAAGGGGGCGTGAATTCCAAAGTGCAAAAATCGGATTCTCAAGAAGGCTAGGTCGAATTTTCAAGTTCACAAGAGTTCTCAAAAGATGGTCTCTCTATGCTGGGCGTGGAGCCTTGTTTTTATAGATTTTCTGAAAAATTTTGAATTTCAAACAGGCTCAATCTGAGCCCTCCATGTGGCGCCATCTCAGGGGTGCTATTTTGATTTTTGAGAAAATAAAAAATGAGATTTTTGTGGGTGAGACACCTCAGCAGGATTTGAAATTTTTCAAAATTTGGTTTGCTTGATTTTCTCTGCAGGAAGCTCCCAGATGGCGCCACCTCAGAGGGTGCTCTCTTGGAATTTGAAATTCAAACTTGCTTTTTGTAGGGAGTCCTCAGGTGGCGCCACCTCATGGTGGGCTACTTTTATTAAAAATAAAATAAAAAATAAAAATGAAGCCAAGTGGGAGCTCTGGAATGGCGCCACCTCAAAAGGTGTTTGACACATGTCAGAAGAACAGAGCTGTGGGCTCAGAAGGTGCCACCTCAGAGGAGTTTGAATTCTACTTTTTCTGATGAAAGGAGATCTGGACATGTGGCAGTCCAGGATGGTTCCATACCTGACAAGTGTCAGCCTGCTGGAGGAGTTTCTTCAGATGGCGCCACCTCAGAGGGGGATTTGAATTTCAAATGGAGGCTGGCCCTGGAGGAATGGAGGGTGGCCATGTGGTGCCACCTCAAGGTGGCTCCTACAATGCCATGTGGCAAGAGGGAGGAAAAGGAGGGAAAGGGACACGTGGCACCATCTCACACAAAATAGAAAAGGTGAAGTTCAGGATTTTCGCCACCTAGCCTAGAGTTTGAATATTTGAATTCTAGCTTTCTCTGAAGGAGGTAGAAAATGATATGTGTCCTCTACTTTTTCTAAGAAGAGCAGAGAATGACATGTGTCAGTCTACTTTTTCTGAGAAGATCAGAGAATGACACATGGCATTTGCTTTTTCTGAGGAAATGAGAGATTGACATGTGTCCTCTGCAGGAGACACTTTTCAAATGGCGCCACCTCAGAGGAGACAAGCCTACTTTTCTGGAGGAAGCTAGGAGTGACACATGTCTCCTACTTTTCTGAGAAAGGTAGGGAGAGACATGTGTCAGGCTACTTTTTTTGAAGGAGGGAGAGGTTGACATGTGTCCTCTGCAGGAGACACACTTTAAGTGGCGCCACCTCAGTGGAGACAAGCCTCCACTTTTCTGGACAGGACAACCTATGACACTTGGCATCTTCTGGTGTTCTTTGAAATGACACATGGCGCATGATAGGATACTAACACATGGCAGATAAATGGGATGACATGTGGCGGCTTCTTAAGGTAGCCCCACACTGACACTTGGCATGGAAATGGAAGGAGAGAGAAAAGACAAGTGGCACCAATCCAGGGGACAAGGCTCCTATAATTTTGGGTTTTTCAAAATTCAAATTTTCAATAGAAAAGCTTGTGTGACACCACCTCAGTGTGGGTCCCACATTGCTTCTTTATTGAAATAAGGATAAAACAACAACTTCTTTTTGGAATTTTCATAAAATCTGGACTGATTGGTAAAACAGGAAATTTTGGAAAGAGTTGGCCCCTGTAGGGCGATTTTTGTAAAAGAATGATAGTTGAATAGCTGACAAAAGGCAAAATCTGAGTTGAAATTTATTGAAAATTATCCAGATTGTTTTCCTAAGGAAATATTTTGAAATTCAGAGCCCTGGGGGTAAAATGAGAAGAGTTGATAACTTTGAAGACCCAGGGTTTTGAAATCAATTTTAAAAAGAGTTAAAATCCTAATCTGGATTGAAAATTTTGAAATCAAGAGTTCTGGACCTCGAAATGACATGCTGTGCAGTGCAGTGATATGAGATGCTCATGCAATGATATGCAATGCCATGTCTTATGAAATGCAATCTTCAACCAAGACTTGGAGATGCCTGTCTCCTGTCAGGAATAAAATTTTGAACATCTGAGATAAAAATAAAGAAATTTTGAGAGTTGCAGATGAAATTTAGACTTTTGCAAGGTTCGGGCTCAGAAAATGACCATTTTGCCCTCTGGCGATTTCAAAGGTTGAATGATGATGCTTGGTGGAAATGTCGGGGAAGTGAGTGAAAATTTGGGGTGTTTACACGGAGTAGAAGAAAAAATTGCGTAGAGAAGGAGAGAGATTTTTCTTGGTACTAATCCCTTGCGTGGAGGCTTGGGATAGATATTGTGGAGAAGAATCTGGGCAAGCAGTTGAGCATGAGGTTGGAGATTCCTCATGTGCCAGGGAAGTTGTAAGCAGTTGGTGCAGAGAAGAATTTTTCGAAGTACCGACCGTTCGAGTGGTACTATGTTGTTGAGGTCTGTGCCGGTGGAAGGAAGGTTTATAATTCTACCTAGGTCGGAAGCATCGAAGAACATCAGGCGTCCGCGTACTTTGGTGGTGATGGTAGTTTGCTCATGATCAGAGGAAAAATTTATGTAGAATAGTCGAACGAGTTCAGAATAGTAGGCAGCTTGGGATGAAGATCCTAGTAGGTGTTTGAGTTCGGGGAGAGATCTGTCTAGGTCAAATAACATGAGGTCTTCATAGTGAACCAACTTACCTTCATGAATTGGGCGAGAGCAAAGTAAGTTGTAGTCGTGAAAAAGATCTGGATACCTTAGATCGGCGGTAGTGATTACCTTGTTTGAGGAGGAAGCCATTGCAAAAGGGAGTTGAGAGAGAAGGAACGAGTTTGAAAGTATGTATGAAGATAGTGGGATACGAGTGGTATTGGTGAGGAATGAACCAATCGATTAAATAGAAGAGAGAAAATAATTGTGATAATAATTGAATGACAATGAAAGTGAATGATTTTTGGATTGTAGTTTGAATAAGGAAATTCGTGAGTTGTAAGTTAAGGGGCTTGTGAATGACAAATCAAATCAATGGTGGAGGATAGTGTATTATATTGGTATGTATGTTAAGAAGGACATAGTTTTGAACAAATATACTATGAGAGAGTTTATCGAGTAGTGAGAAGTGTCATGAATTGAGTGAAATAAAATAATGGCCTAATAAAACAAACAACTTTTTCTACAAGATATTACTTTATGTGGAAGCATTCCAAATTCGTGAAGAGTGATTTTGGAATAAGACAAACAAAGATAAGTGAGTGAGAGGCAATAATTTGTTATTTAAGAAGTATATATTTTGATATGCGTGGAAGAAGAATCAATAGACATAAAGAAGGGTGATACGGATATGTAGTTTTGAAAGATATGACATTTTTGAAAGAAAAGAATGACTTAAAAAATGTGTCATCATTAATGTGTCTTCACATTTGTAATTTTTATGAGTATACGTAAATATGAGAAGGACACACTTTGACTATGAATAGTGGTAAGAGGGATGATGAGACAAAAAGATATTCATGAGTGAAGAGTAATAATTGCTTATATAAGAATTATTTTTGTGGATATGCGTGGAAGGAGTGAGAGTAGTCATAAAGAAAAGTGAGATGACATATATGGATTTTCGAGTAGGATAGGAATAATAAAAAGAAAAAAAAAATCATGATTGATATGAGATAAAAGACATAAAATAAAGTTATGATTGACATGAATTAATGTTTATTTGATAAACATATTTTTAAAGAAACTCGATTGGAGGAAGTTCATAGTTTTTAGAAAATAAAGTTAAGTTTTAAACTAGTAAAGGAGTCAAAAACACGGATTGACAAGAATGGAGGCTCAATTCGTATGAGAGAGAGAAAGTACTAAAGGTACTAATGAGAATAAAAAATGAAGGACAAGGTTTTAATAAGTCTCGATTAGAAAAAGATATAAAATATATGAGAGAGTCATGGTCACGGATGAAAAGGAACTTCGTATAATGTAGAGAGAGAGAGAGAGAATTTTACAATACTTTTTGTAAAAGATGTAAATCATGAAGAGATGATAATAGATTGTTCTTAGGCTATGATATAAAAGATGATATAGTAAAAATTTACGTGAGATATAATATATGATATATCAAATGATATAGTAAAAATTTACGTGAGAACATAGCAACTAGATCTTTAGAAGAAGGTAAAAGAGCCAAAAAAAATAATCATTCGATTTTGACTAAAAATTTGAAAAGCAAGATTTTTCATAACCTAATATGTTATCATGTTGAAGGTGAATCAACTTATCGTAAGAGAAGTTTTCACAAAAGGACAAAAATAATAAAGGAGTAATGAGATGAGTGATATGAACAATGTCATGATAGCTTTTAATATAATTAGTTCTTATGGATATGAGTGAAAGGAGATAGGACAAAGAGTCATTATGGATGTGTACTTGAAAGATGACAAGTTGAAAGACATAAAGAATGTGTCTTATATGAGTTTAAAGTATATGTGAATATGGAAATCTAGTTTGACTAAAAAATCGATAAGAAGAAAAAAAACTTTTAAAATAAGATTTTAACAAAACTTATAAGAAGTATTATAATAAGTGTGATTAATTTATAAGTCACTTAGTTTGCATATTCCTAGTTCTCTTCTAATTTGTGTAAAGTCTTCATGTTAAAATGATTTAGTGAATATGTCTGCTAACTGTTGATTAGTGGGTATGAATTCGAGTTTAATTATGTTGTTTAAGACTTGTTTTCTTAAAAAGTGGTGTCTTATTTGAATGTGCTTAGTTTGTGAGTGTTATCACAGAAAATAGTTGTATTTTCAAAATTTAAACCAAAATCTTTTAAGGTTTGTTTCATCCAGATAACTTGTGTACAGGCTAGGCTAGCAGCAATGTATTCGGCTTCAGTAGTTGATAAGGATACACAGTTTTGTTTCTTACTGAACCATGATACAAGTGAGTGCCCTAGCATATGACATGTTCCACTTGTGCTTTTTCTGTCAGATTTACTTCCAGCAAAGTCAGCATCGCTGTATGGGATTAAATCAAATGTAGAGGATTTTGAATAGAATAATCCAAAATCAACTGTGTCTTTTAAATATCTCATTATTCTTTTTACAGCCTTAAGATGTGATTCTTTTGGATTTGACTGAAATCTAGCACACAAGCAAACACTGAACATAATATCTGGACGGCTAGCAGTTAAATAGAGAAGTGATCCTATCATACCTCGGTATACCTTTGTATCAACAGACTTACCATCTTCATCTTTGTCCAAAACAGTAGTAGTGCTCATAGGAGTAGATTTTGAAGCAGTTGAGATCATGTTGAACCTCTTCAGAAGTTCACGAGCATACTTAGACTGATTGATGAAAACTCCATCCTTGGTTTGCTTAATATGCAGTCCAAGAAAGTAGGTGAGTTCTCCCATCATACTCATTTCAAATTCTTTCTGCATGGACTTAGAAAATTCTTCACAAAGAGTGCTGTTAGAAGATCCAAAGATGATATCGTCCACATATATTTGAACAATTAGGTTATGATTATTCACTATTTTCACAAATAAAGTAGAGTCTGCTTTGCCTACAGAAAAACCAGTTTTTAATAAAAAGGTTTTAAGTCTATCATACCAAGCACGAGGTGCTTGTTTTAATCCATACAAAGCACGTTTGAGTTTGAAAACATGATCTGGATATTGTTCATTTTCAAATCCTGGAGGTTGTTTTACATAAACTTCTTCATTTATAAAACCATTTAAAAAGGCACTTTTAACATCCATTTGATATAATTTGAAATCCATATAGCTTGCATATGCTAAAAACATTCTAATAGATTCAAATCTAACAACAGGAGCAAATGTTTCATCAAAATCAATACCTTCCTCCTGGTTGTATCCTTGAGCTACTAGTCTTGCTTTGTTTCTTATAACATTACCTGTTTCATCTAGCTTGTTTTTGAAGATCCATCTTGTCCCAATGATCTGATGATCCTTTGGTCTTGGTACAAGATCCCAAACTTCATTCCTTTGGAATTGATTCAGTTCTTCAGTCATGGCTAGCATCCAGAACTCATCAATGATGGCTTCATCAATCTTCTTTGGTTCAAGTTGAGAAATGAAAGCCATGTTTGCAATCCGTTCTAGCTGAGCTCTAGTTTGAACCCCCTTTGTCAGTTCTCCAAAAATCTGCTTTTGAGGATGATCTTTGATATCGATAAATGTTCTTTGATGATCATCTTCATTAGACTTAGCTGTGTTATCTAAAAATAAATCTGTACTTTCAACATCATCATCGTTAGTTTGCTTATGAACAGATTGATCAATAGATTCACAGAAACTAACATGCATAGATTCTTCAATAGACTTAGAACACTTATTGACTTATTGAAAACCCTGTATGCTTTACTATGACTTGAATATCCTAAAAATATGCCTTCAATAGATTTAACATCAAATTTATCTAGGCTATCTTTTGTGTTTAGGATAAAGCATTTACAACCAAAGACTTTGAAATAGTCTATTCTTGGAGTCCTGTCATAGAATAGTTCATAGGGAGTTTTATTTAATAAGGGTCTAATGAGAACTCTATTTGTTATGTAGCATGCAGTATTAACAGCTTCTGCCCAAAAAGATTTAGCAAGATTATTGTGTTGGAGCATAGTTCTAGCAGATTCCTGAAGGGTTCTATTCTTTCTTTCTACTACACCATTTTGAGGTGCAGCTCTAAGAAAGGCAAAGTTATGAGAAATACCATGCAAGTTACAAAAAATTTCAAAAAGTTCATTTTCAAATTCTCCTCCATGGTCACTACGGATTTTAACAATAGAACAAGATTTTTCATTTTGTAATTTTTTACATAAAATTTCACATTGACAAAACGTATCACTTTTGTTTTTCAAAAATATCACCCAAGTAAATCTTGAGTAGTCATCTACAATGACAAAAACGTATTTATTGTGATTATGACTAGCTATCCTAGAAGGACCAAAAAGATCCAGGTGGAGAAGCTCTAAAGGTCTTTTGCTTGAAATGATATTTTTTTATTTGAAAGATGATTTTGACAGTTTTCCTAATTGACATGCATCACAAAAATAATCCTTTTTAAAAGATATTTTGGGTAACCCACATACTAACTTATCTTTAGCTAATTTAGACATGTATTTAGAATTGACATGACCTATTCTCATGTGCCATAGATGTTGAGAGTCATTATTAGCTATGAGGCAATGTTCTGTGATGTTTTCTAGGTATAGTTCATATATATTATTTTTTCTTATGCCTTTTAAGATAATATTTTCGTTGGTATCTACTATAAGACAGGCATTATGATTAAAGCTAACATTATAACCTGTATCACACATTTGACTAATACTTAGAAGGTTATGTTTTAAGCCTTTAACCAGGAGAACGTCTTTGATAAGAGGTTTATCTATATTACCAATATTACCAATACCAATTATCAAACCTTTGTTGTTATCTCCAAAGGTGACAGTTCCTCCTTCTTTATGATGAAGAACAGCAAAAAGGTCTGAATGTCCAGTCACGTGTTTTGAACATCCACTGTCTAGAATCCATCTGTTCTTCTTGTTTGGAGCCTGCAAATCATTAAGTAAAATTTCTTTTTGGTACCCAATCGGGTCCCTTTTTGTTAGACTTTGGAACCCATATCCATTTGGATTTGGGTTTGTCTACAGCCTTAGAGGAGTTAAAAAAATTAAAATTATAATACTCCTTATTTAGTTCAGACGAACTTTTCACAAAAGTGGTCTTTTGATTCATACAAGAAGGCTTGTTGAAATGAGAGTAGCCAATACCATTCTTGTAGAAAGAGACTTTTTGAGAAGATAGGAGTTTATCCAAGTTCTCTTTTCCTTTAGCAAACTTGAAAACCGTTTTCATAAGGTTTTCAGTTTTACTTTTTAATTCTGAAATTGCTACTTGCAAATTTTTAGTCTTGAAGCTAGTAGATGAGATTTCAGAAGTAATAAGAAGATTTTTCTTTTTCAACTCAGAGTTTTCACTACTGAGTTTTTCATTTTTCTGGGAAAGCTCTAAATTTTCAGATTTTAAAGTTTTATTTTTGAAGCTTAATTTTCTAGATTCTTCAAATAGTTCTTGAAAAGCATCTAGAAGTTCTTCAAAGGAAAAATCAGAAATTTCACTTACAGAACTTTCGTTTGCCATGAAGCACATGTTTGCAGTTTCGGCTTCATCATCACTTGACTCTTCACTGGTGGATGGTTCTGAGTCATCCCATTGAGCATGCAGAGCCTTTTTCTTGAAGAACCTCTTCTTTGGTTCCTCGGTCTTGGACTTTCTTTTGAGAAGGGGACAGTCACGCCTCAAGTGACCTGGCTTATTACACTGATAGCACATGGGATCTTTCTTAAGATCTTTTCTTTCCTTGTGCTTGTTTGGAAGCCGGTTCCTTCTCATGAAGCGCTGGAATTTTCTGGTTAGTAGCGCAATTTCGGATTCTTTATCTGAGTCTTCATTCTCAGATAGAGCTGGGAAAGCTAGAGTTTTCTTTATCGGTTGTTCTTCTTCCCTTCTTTCTTTCATGTGGACTTCATAGGCCATAAGATTGCCTATTAAGTCATCCAGAGTAAGCTTAGATAAATCTTGAGCTTCTTCAATAGCTATAGTCTTTTTCTCCCAATCAGTTGTGAGAGATCTCAAGATTTTCTTCACCTTTTCTGTCTGGGAATATGTTACACCCAGAGATTTCAGATCGTTGGTGATGTTGGTGAATCTGGTAAACATCTCTGTGATGGGTTCATCTTTGTTCATTTTGAACAACTCATATTTTCTGACAAGAGATGAGATTTTGGCTTCTTTCACTTTGTTGGTTCCTTCATAAATAACCTCTAAAGAATGTCAAATATCATATGCAGATTCACATATAGATATTCTATTGAATTCGTTCTGATCAATGGCACAATCTAAGGCATTCATAGCCTTTGCATTTAGGTTTGCCATTTTCTTTTCTTCATTAGACCATAAGTTATAGTCTGCGGATGGAGATGTGTATGGATGCTCAACAATTTTCCATACAACAAAATCTATGGATTTGAGAAATATAGCCATTCTACACTTCCAGTATCCATAGTTGGAGCCGTTGATGAAAGGAGGACGAGATGCGTGTTGACCTTCAATATCACGAGCATAAGAGGTAGATGTCATTTGTGCTGGAAGACTTGTTATGTCGAACCCAGCAAACCTGCTCTGATACCAAATGAAATTCCACTAGAGGGGGGGTGAATAGTGAAATACGATACAGATTGATAAAATAAAATAATCAGGCAATAAGGCACAACACATAAAACATAGAATTTATACTGGTTTGGTCAAAACCCAGACCTACATCCAGTCCCCAAGCAAACCACTTGAGCTTTCCACTATAACATCCGAGTCACCGGATAAATAGTACAACACCCTCTTCCTCAGAGGTCTTCTTCTCTCAACAGAGAAGGGGCACACCCTCTTCCACAGAGGTCTTCTTCTCTCAATAGAGAAGGACAACACCCTCTTTCACAGAGGTCTTCTTCTCTCAACAGAGAATGGCAACACCCTCTTTCACAGAGGTCTACTTCTTTCAACAAAGAAGGATAACAGTGAATAACAAAGTTACAATACTTCCTATAGAACCTTCAAAATGATATGAATGCACTAATGAAGGATTCTCAGAATGTTCTGTTTGTCACTCAGAGGATACTCTTTGTCAAAGAGCTAGACTTGACTTTTTCTCTTTTCTTTCTTTTCTTTTTCTCTTTCTTTTTGAAGGCTCTCTTTTCAAACATCGAATAGGAATTTTTCTCGTTGTAAGCTCACATGTCCATTCCATGTTGAATAGTTTATTTGAGTGTGTTTATATAGCCTTTTAAAAAGTAGTCGTTACTTTTTGAAATCGTAGCTTTTTGAGATGTCATTTCAAAAACATCTTTAGAGAAATTCGAGAAAGTCTTTTTTCCATAAAAGTAAAATGTAGGGTACACTAGTCATTGTAATATTTTAGGTAATACATATTTTATGTAAAAAGTCTATTTCTTACAATAGTACATTGAACGTTGGATTGTAGGCTATTATGTAGTTTTGTCTTTATTCTAATTAATGATTTGAGGTACATAAGTACTTCTTTACTTTAAATGAGTGTAAGTACAATGAGTGCTTTGAGATATTTATTTGTACATAGTCATGTCAAGTGTTTTCTTTATGTTGTGTTTTCAAAGTCTTCAGAGAGAACGAAGACTACAAGAAAGTCGACATTCTTGAGAAGGATATTTAACAAGGATTTCTTACAGGAGGTATTTAATGTTATACAAAGAGAATGATGACTTCAAGTAAGTCGACATTCTACGGGTTTGTAAAAAGGTAACTAGAGTCTTTTCAAAACCTTTATTATATTTGTTTTCTTTGTGTAGCCGATTTTCATGTTTTGTCTTTTTCCTATATTTGAAATCATATCTTTAAAGAAGGTAACTAGAGTCTTTTCAAAACATATTATATTTGTTTTTCTTTGTGTAGCCGATTTCATGTTTTTGTCTTTTTCCTATATTTGAAATTATTTCTTTAAAGAAGGTGACTAGAGTCTTTTCAAAACATATTATATTTGTTTTTCTTTGTGTAGCCAATTTCATGTTTTGTCTTTTTCCTACTTTTAAAAACATTACTTTTCAAGTTGTCTTGTATATGATATAAGGTACAATTATTACATTTTGAAATCATGTCAAAATACCTTTTTCATAAATGGTTGTAAGAAGGTACATATTAGTTTTCAAAAAGGAGCTTTTTGAAACTATCGTATACTTTTATGATATAGCTTTTATGAATGAGTATGTAATATGCAATATGCATGTTCCTGAAGGTTCTGTTACATATGACTCTAAAGAAGAAAAAAAATCTTCATCTTGAAGTAGCCGATCTCTTCAGTTGATCTTTAGGAATGCATGGCTCATCAAGCTTTTTCTTCAAGGAGTATGATTGCACCATAGTTGTACTTGAACAGGAAGTCTCCATCCTTTTTGGGTGAGATATCCTTGCATCAAATACTCGTTAGATTTATGGCAAAAAACATATCCAGTCATTATATAACAATTTTCAAGAAGACATATTATCATATCATATGAAATTAAATAAGACAGTGTATCATATTGTGTGACATCAAAACAGAGTTTCTCAACAAAGAGTTCTTTTAAAGCAAAAGATATAGTTTCAACAAAACGTCCTCTTGAACTTTTACATTTAGATCTATTTGGACCATCTAGAATTCAAAGTTTGAATGGTAGCAAGTATGCTTTTGTTATAGTAGATGATTATTCTCGGTTTACATGGGTGATTTTTCTAAAAAGCAAAAATAATGCTTTTTCAGAATTTTCTAAACTTTATAGAAGAATTACAAATGAAAAATCTACATCTATAATTAAAATTTGTAGTGATCATGGTGGTGAATTTGAAAATGAATCTTTTCTAAAGTATTGTGATTTACATGGTATATCTCACAACTTTGTTTTTCCTAGAGCGGCTCCACAAAATGGAGTTGTTGAAAGAAAGAATAGAACTTTGCAAGAATGTGCTAGAACCATGCTTCAAGATAAAAATTTACCAAAATACTTTTGGACTGAAGCAATAAATACAGCATGTTATGTTTTAAACCGTGTTCTTATTCGACCAACTTTACATAAAACATGTTTTGAATTGTATTATGATCGTATACCAAAGATTTCATATTTCAAAATTTTTGGTAGTCAATGTTTCTTGTTAAATACCAAAGATAATCTTGATAAGTTTGATTCAAAATTAGATAAATCAATATTTCTTGGATATTCTTCTAGAAGTAAAGCTTATCGTGTTTTTAATAAAAGAACTTCTTGCATTGAAGAATCTTTACATGTTGCATTTGATGAGAATTGTGAGCAGGTTATACCTCTAAGCGAAGGAGAAGAAGTAATACTTCAAGAAGAACCTTTGATAGAGAATACTTCTCAAGAAAATGTTCCTCTTCAACCGGTTTGGAAAGAAGTTCTCAATCATCCACATGAACAAGTTATTGGAGAAATAAAGAGTGGTGTCCAAACTAGAAGGCAATTGCAATATATTTCAAATGTTGCTTTCATATCTAAAATAGAACCAAAGAATATCAATGAGGCTTGTGATGATGAATTTTGGCTTTTGGCCATGTCTGAAGAACTTAACCAATTTACTAGGAATGATGTTTGGGATCTAGTTGATAGACCAAAAGGATCATCCAGTAATTGGAACAAGATGGGTCTTCCGAAACAAGCTGGACGAAAATGGCGAAGTCATTCGTAACATAGTAAGGCTAGTAGCACAAGGCTATAATAAAGAAGAAGACATAGATTTTGATGAAACCTATGCACCAATGGCTCGATTGGAGTCAATTCGAATGATGCTTGCTTTTGCTAGTTACATGAACTTCAAGTTATATCAAATTGATGTTAAGAGTGCATTCTTAAATGGACACATCAGTGAAGAAGTTTATGTAGAGCAACCTCCAGGCTCTAAAAATGAGAAATATCCAAAAAAAGTCTACAAATTAAAAAGAGCTTTGTATGGACTTAAATAAGCACCAAGAGCGTGGTATGAAAGACTACAATTTTTTTTAGAACAATCTGGTTTTTCCATTGGTCGGGTAGACTCCACTTTATTTATTAAAAACCTTAATTCAGATATTATTATTGTGCAAATTTATGTTGATGACATAATATTTGGTTCTACTAATAATTCTCTTTGTAAAAAATTTGCTAAAGTTATGCAGGAAGAGTTTGAGATGAGCTTGATGTGCGAATTAAACTACTTCCTTGGACTTCAAATAAAGCAAACTGAAGAAGGAATCTTCATCAATCAGGCTAAGTATACAAAAAAACTTCTCAAGAGATTTGGGATGGACTCATCAAAATCAAGAAGAAATCCTATGAGCACAACTACTTCTCTTGATAAAGATGAAAATGTTAAAAATGTAGATACTAAGCTCTACAGAGGTATGATCGGATATCTATTATACTTAACTGCTAGTCGACCTGATATAATGTTTAGTGTTTGTATGTGTGCAAGATTTGAAGCTAATCTCATTTAACTGTAGTAAAACAAATTCTTCGTTATTTGAAAGATACTTCAGATTTTGGTTTGTTTTACCCAAAATTATCTTCCTTTGATTTAGTTTCATATAGTGATGCAAATTTTGCAGGAAGTAAATCTGATCGCAAGAGTACTAGTGGAACTTGTCATTTCTTAGGAAATTCCTTAGTCTCTTGGTTTAGTAAAAAGCAAAATTGAGTGTCACTTTCAACAACTGAAGCAGAATATATAGTGGCTAGTTTAGCGTGTTCACAAGTACTATGGATGAAACAAACCTTAAAAGATTTTGGTTTGAATTACTCCACAACAACTATTTATTGTGATAACACTAGTGCTATAAATCTTTCAAAAAATCCTGTTCAGCACTCAAGAACTAAGCATATTGAAGTTAGACATCATTTCTTAAGAGATCATGTGTTAAAAGGAGATATTTCATTAAATTTTATTTCCACTAATGAACAACATGCCGATATCTTCACTAAACCACTTAAAAATGAAGATTTTATGAGAACTAGGAGAGAACTAGGCATTTGCTCTTCTTTGGATTTATAAAAATATTAATTTTTAAACAAAATCTCAATATCGCACTATATTAGTCTACCGATAAAATTTTAGTCGATTGATGCTTTTAAACTTTTAGAAAGTGTCGCACATTATTAGTCGACCGATAAAATTTTAGTCGACTAAATTTTTTTTTTTTAAATTTTAACTGAAGGGACCCGATACCCCTTGGATTATTTTTTAACACTCGTTTTTTTTTTTGGCATCGTTTCATTTTTGTAACTTTTCGCTTTTTTTTAAAAGGAACGAAACCCTGAAAACGAAACCCTCTCTCTCTCTCTTTCCTCTCTCTCTCTTCCAAAAAACCCTCGGAGTGTCGTTCGAACCTATCCTCACCGGAATTTTTTTTGGCCATGACAGGGAAACGCCGGAATCCTCTTGCCGTGATGGTGTATCTTCAGCCATCGCCGGAATCCCCTTGTGGCAGCCCTCTCACCCGCCGTCAGCCACCATATCCTCCTCTATTTCTGTTATACAACACACGACAACATCTTTCTCCCGCTGGACGACATTTGGAAGCCGACATCAAGTGTTCTTCTCAACGATTGTGTTGATCAATCATTTTTGGGTAAATCTGTTTTAACCATGCCTCGTTCGAAGACTGCATCTATAAAAGGTTTAGGCTCTCCTCCTCCTATACCTTCTTCAAGACATGGATTTTCTCTCAGATTACTCTGAAATCCTCTTTTATATGATACTTTTGGATTAATTTCTGCACTACCTATTTTACCAGGTCGAAATGTACTGTTTCACTTGTTTTCTTGTTACAAAATAAGAGAATTATTTCCAGGAATTTTACATCTTTTTGATGCCTGTGCAGACACCCTTCACTATTCTTTTCTGATTCACTTGTTTTATACGAATTTACATTTTGATCATGAAACTAGAGTTCTTTCCTCTCTTGTTCGTGATGTTGAAATCGAGTTTCATTCTAAACTACTCAGAGAAATCCTAGAAATTCCATCTTCAGACACTCTTTTCAATATTTTTGAACTGAATGATGAGAGAATTTTTGAATAAATTCTTCTTTCACGTGCACCTCATTGCCCTCCTTTCAAAAATACTAATCTTCAAACTCGTGCACGCATTGCTGGACGAATCCTTGCCCACAATGTTCTACCTAAAACTGGTTCTTTTGATTACTATTCCACAGATCTTTCTACGGCTCTTTATGTTTTATTTGGAAATATTTCTGTAAATTGGGCCAACGTGTATTTTACTAATTTGTGGAAACAAAAACCTTTTCTTCCTTATGGATGTCTTCTAACTCGTATTTTCAGACATTTCAAAGTTCCCTTAACTAATGAAAAATATATTGAGCAAAAGGAGTTCTTTGATCAAACTATTTTTAAAAGGATGAAAAATCAAATATCTGCCTCCTTTAAATGTTGATCAAACTGAACCCTCACCATCTTTTGCGACACCTTCATCTCAAGCAAAAAGAAAGAAATTTTCTACAAGTCAAGACAATGATGAAGTTTTGCAGCGACTGAAAGCTTTGGAGCTGCATCAACGCACTTTTCGTGAAGATGTGACTCAACAACTTTCTTCGATTCAGAAAGATGTTACTGCAATCAAGGACTTGCTCAACTCACTTTTCTGATATTTGTTTTCTGTCTTTACTAAACTTTGATACTTTATGGGTTGTAATATTTTAGACTTGTATTTACATTTTGCTTATGCTATTTTTGCCCTTACTCTTTTTTATTATGACAAAGGGGGAGAAAAAGATAAGAATTAGACACATGCATGGAAATTGCAGGAGAAAAAGATAGACCTTGCATTGAAAAATGCAAAATTAAGAGAAAAAGAAAGCATTGAAAATTGCATTTATGCAAAAGTTTTTAAATACATGAAGTAATGATGAATGGAAATGCAAACCAATCAATATGTGATATATGTACTTTAAATGTGCTAACTTTTAATGTTTTACAGCATATTGATAGGGGGAGTAAAATCTCCATCTATGCATCTAAATGCTCCATCTTTGATTAAGTTTGTCATCATCAAAAAGGGGAAGATTGTTACGACAATGAAGCCGTACATGATACTTCAAGTACAAGGTTTTGATGATGAACAAGTAAATAAATTGCATTTCAGCTAAGGCAATGAAGAAATTGAAGAATTTGATGAAGAATCTTTGAAGACTAGTGTGCAAATCTTAAATTCATTAAAAGTCTTAGATTCTTGTAAGAGCCTTACTTAGAGTGCATATTTAGGTTGCATTTCACTTAAAAAGTCTTTAGAAAAACTTTTCTAAAAGAACCCTTCATGAAAATCTTTTTAGAAAACTCTTTTCTTAAATTTTCGTGTTTATTAGTCGACCAATAGACTCATCAGTCGACTAATCCTTTCGCGCCATATTTTCTAAAAAGTCATTTTTGTCAAATTAGTCGACCGAAGGTTTTATCAGTCGACTGGACAGAATGTCTGTAGCAGTCGACTAATGATTTTATCAGTCGACCGGACAGAACATGTGTTTTCTAGAAATTTAGCAGTAGTCGACTAATGCTTTTATCAGTCGATCGGACATAATGTATGTTTTTCAGAAGATTTTAGCAGCAGTCGACTGAAAGGTTTTTCAGTCTACTGATGATATTATCAGTCGACTAACTTTATCTCTAGTCGACTAATTTTATATCTAGTCGACTAAGTTTCAAAGTTCAGATTTTCAAACGGCTCGATTAACAGATCAGTCGATCGACGATAACTGTCAGTCTACTAATAACTAATTAGTAGTCGACTAACTAATGTTCCAGTCGACTAATTTTGCCATTTTTCTGAAACTTTCAAAAGGTGTGTCTTTTCATTTTTTAAACATTTTGATCATTCAAAATGGACTGTTTTGATACCCTTTCATACCCTCAACGTATGGAAACTTTCAACTATAAATATGAGTGCATTTTACACTCAAAAGCACTGCAATTCAATCAATTTGAATCAATTACTCTTTGCTTTTCACTCATATTCATTTTCTCACTCACGTGATATTTTTTACTTCAGTTTTTCACTCAAATTCCTTTAAGAGATAGTGAATTCGTGAGTAGAGTATTTCAATAACCTCAAAAGCCAATTGCATCTCATTTGCATTCAAAAGAATGGCTCATAGGTTGTATTGTAAGTTGTTACTTATTTCAATTTTATGTAAAAGGAAGGACTCCTTGGTTTAAAGGAGTTGTTTGCTTTCAGTAGGTGTGTTACTGAAAGTGGGACCGAATTTGGTCTATATGATCTTGTAGTTACACAAGGTTGATAGTGGAAATCTCAAGCGGGTTTTGCTTGGAGACTAGATGTAGGTCGGGAAAGACCGAACAAGGATAATATATTGTGTTCTTTGTGTAATTGCTTTGCGAATTGCAAAATTCCTCAAAATTCTGCAGACGATATTTAAAAGCACTATTCACCCCCCTCTAGTGCTCGTTGCCTCGATCCTACTGCACTTTCACCCTTTATACTACGGGACAGATCAAGTGTCAAAGGTGAATCGTGTGATCAATGCAAACGTACACGAAACACAATCACATATTCATTAAATACTATGACACTTGAATTATCAATACGATTCATGCAATTACTCTAAGTTTGGTGACATGATGTGCAAGTGGAAGTACTTATTCGTGTTATAGCATTTATGTCACATTGTTCTCATGTAGTGTGTAAGCGTACATAAATTAAAACAATACGAGCATGATATCGCATGTTAGCTAATCTCAATTTCGACCATAATAGATGGTAAACAATCTTAATTAAGCCATTTGAGCTTAGTGACTTGGTGTCTCAGTTGGGCTGCACCCAACTTGACCCCAAAAGGACTCATATTTAAAACAAGTTAAAAGAAATTCATGACTTCCTTTAACAACAGAAAGATTAATATTTTTGATGTATTTAGGCAAAAATTCAGCCCTCACTCTAAACACACAATTTGTAGAGTTATCTCTTATCTTTTCACAGAATCAAACTAATCTAATTTTCATGGAGGGAGTCAGGAGAAACTTCAAAAATACATAACACTCTCTAGAGCATTCTGGACTGAACAAGGACTAACAAAAATCCGAATGTTTTATATTTTGACAGAGGATTTGGGGGACCTTGCAGACCGAATCAAGAAATGTCTTCAACTACAAAGGTTGAGGACTGTGTCTTGGATTTCTAAAATGTTCAAGAACACCTAAATATGACCTGTATCCAAGGAGATACAGTCGGTTTATCAGAGGCGTCTCTGACAACTCTAGATTCAGGAAAGAATCAATGTATGCAAAAACAATATTTTTAACAGAGCTTTTATAGGATGATTCAGCCCGAATTAAACCAAACCTTCAACTACAAAGTTAGAGGCTGTGTCTGAGCTTTCCAGAATGTCAAAGAACACTAAAATCGGATATGTATCCAGAGCAATACAGTCGATTTATCAGAGGTGTCTCTGACAACTCTGGATTCGGGAAAAACCAATACATGCAAAAATGATGTTTTTAACAGAGATTTTAGAGGACCATGCAGACCAAATCAGACCAAACCTTCAACTAAAAAGTTAGAGGTTTGCATCTTAGATTTCCAGAATATCTAAGAACACCAAAATCGGACATGTATCCAAAGCGATAAAGTCGATTTATCTGAGGTGTCTCTAACAACTTTGGATTCAGGAAAAACCAATTTATGCAAAAATAATATTTTAACAGAGATTTTAGAGGACCATAAAAACTTAATCAGACCAAACCTTAAACTACAAAGTTAGAGTTTTGCATCTGAGATTTCAAGAATGTCTAAGAACACCAAAATCGGACATGTATCCAGAGCGATACAGTCGATTTATCAGAGGTGTCTCTGACAACTCTGGATTCGGGAAAGAATCAATGCATGCAAAAACCATATTTTTGACAAAGATTTTATAAGATTCTGTAAACTGAATCAGGCTAAATCTTTAACTACAAAGTTAGAGGTATGAGTCTGAGCTTTTCCGAATGCCCACAAACACCAAAATCGGACTTGTATCCAGAGCGATACAGTCAATTTATCAGAGGTGTCTCTGACAACTCTACATTCAGAAAAAACTAATCCATGCAAAAAAAAACATTTTTGACGGAGCTTTTAGAAAACTTTGCATTCCGAATCTGAAAAAGTCGTCAACCACAAAGGTGGAGGACTAGGTCTGGGCATTCCATAATGTCCAAGAACACAAAAATCCCACCAATATCTAGGGAGATATGATCGAATCTTTGAAGGTGTCTTTGACAACTCTAGATTCGGGAAACTCATTTTGACAAATACATATATTTTTTTTTTGAAACATAAGTGTGTGCATGTGACGTATCTCACAAAAGTGCTATGAACTAAATATAAGGAACAACACACAAATTTAATACACATGCAACTCACACCCATGTATTTGAGAAATTCAGTTTCATGAAGAAAGAAGATACAATCACATATATTTCTTTGAAACGAAAACAAAGGATTTGCAAATGGAAGATGAAAGAAAACTCACCTTCAATGAATTCCAGAATGATGGAGGGGATCTCCTCTTGCTTGGGTGTGTAGGATGGAGTCCCACGTAGTACTCAACCCTACACACTAGCAAGGTGGAAAGAAAGAAGGTTGGCTATGGTGGGAGCCCCAAAATTTTGGGAGGGAGAGAGAAGGCAGAGAGGTGGGAGAGAGAAAGAAGAGGAGAGAATGGCTTTCTCTCTCTTCTCAAAGGTTAAATATGCTAGGGTTTTAAGTGGATGACTGAGATTAAAAGTTAGAAATGAATGGCTAGGATGTATGTCACACCCTTCTAGGTGATGGCATACTTATAATACGTTAGTTCTACTTTTCCAGCACCAATAGGCTTATTTCATTTGAATTCTCTAAAAAGTCTTTCAAGAATGCCATTAATTAAGGTCCATTATGCCGTCTTGCCTTTAAAATTTTTTAAGAAGTGTCCCATGGTTGGAACCAATCAGAATCATTTCTGAGAAAAGTCTTTCCTTAAATTACAAAATAGCCATCTCCCAGCTTGGTCGACTTGACCAGCTGGTCTCCAGGGTTATCCATGTCCACCTATGGTCGACCATGGGCTAGGTCAACCCCCCCTAGTTGGTCTCAAACCCGACAAAAATTTAAATATAACCCGAATATTAAAATATATTCTAAATTATTATTTTTCGTGAAAAACCATCTTCGGTATGACCCATACCTCTTTAAAATTTACATTCCTTATTAATTTTCATAAAATGATGAGGTTTTAACATCATTTAAATTTCTCGATTTGAGATCTGATTGATCTCATGCAATTTGGATAAAACTTAGGGTTTTGATGACCGATGCATTGAAATATGCATGCATATGCATTTATTTCAATATGTATATAAACACTTGTCCACATTAGGGTTTCCGATATATATATATATATATATATACGAATGCACATACATATGCATATGCATATACATATTTATGTACAAATACATACATAATGACAACTATGAAATTTCATCTTCTATTGGACAATTTTCTCAGAAAATTCATGGGTCTTACAGAATTAACTGATCTCACAAAATGTTAAACCTGATTTTACAACAAGGCAAAAGCATTTTCACGGTAATTGTTGGCAGGTTTTTACAGCAAATAAGATTTTATAGCAAATTGTAACAAATTTTGATAGCAAGTGAAATAAGAATTTACAGCAAATGAAATAGGAATTTACAATAAATCAAATGCAGACATCGGTCCTTCAAACTCAATGCAGTATACTGATTAGCAAATCAATTTCAGATATCAGATTCTTAAAATTGAAAGCAGTAAATTGATTAGCAAATCAATTTCAAACATCAGACTATCGAAATTCAAAGCAATAAATTGATTTCTACTGCTCAGGTGCACAGTGAGTCGATTTCTGCTTGGTGCATGGCAAATCCAACCTGCTGGACTGTGGTTTGGAGGGAAAACAAGTCAGCACAGAGTCCATTTTCACGGCAAGCAAAAGGGATTTTATCATATACAATGATGATGATCCAATTGCCATGCTCTATTTATTTTCCTCCTCATTTGTCCATTCTCATTTGGAGATCGAAGCATTTTATTAGGTGTACCACATCTGGTTTTCCAAAACCACAGAAAGTTCACAAGGCATGAGTAGGGTCATCATGGATTTCTTCAGCCCAGGAATACCTCTAACTGACTACTCCTCTGGTCTACTTAATGAACCAGATCAGTAACTCTTCCTCTGACAAGAATGTTCTTATAATCGAAAGTCAATCCAGTGTCTCTGTAAAAGATGCATAAGTAGAGGATGCAGATGGCCACTGGATGTTATCGTGCTAATACATAGATGCAGCTAGTGAAATGATGAAGATGCAGAGAGACAAAAATACACAACAGATGTATGCAACACAGGTATACACAGATAATCATGATACCAAGACAAAGGTTAAGATAACCGAACAAAAAATTGCAGAACCACCTAAAATGAATTCAAGAGGAGATGATGATCGGTGATGTTCTGAATGTATCGCATGAAAATACACAGAATCTAAAGATGTATAACTTACATATATTACAATTAGAAATACAGGAAATGAGGTTTCAATGATTTGAAATCCAAATTCATGAATTAGAAACAAGATAGAGACAATAGGATTGGTGCTATTTCAGGGGATAATGGAAATCGGGATTGCCGTGAGATGCAAAATGATGTTATACTGAATCAAAATGCACAAATGCTAAAAATGAATGTAAGAATGTACAAAAGATACGGACGATGAAGAAAAAAAATAGGAAATACGATACAAAAAATGATGATGCTGATGATGATCTTAGACAAATTACAAAAAAATAGCATGAACAGAAGTAAACCGAAAAGAATTCAAAAATGAATTACAAAAGAAGAAAAGTTGTTGGAATACTGATATTTCATTGATGTTGCACATGTGTAGATTGATTTTGCTATAACCAAATCGATACTACAATGGGTGCGTTAAGGGAGCAAGAACAGAAAAATAAAATTTAGAAGAAAGAAGAAGAGGTGATTCTTACCTTGGCTATCTGTTGCAGGACTGATCCAGATTGTTGGAGTCGATTTAAGAGGTAGACGCAATGAAGAAAAAGGGAAAAGGGAGATGGAGAAAAAGAAGAGAGGCTGAGAGAGGAAGAAGAAGGTGATGGGGAGGTGAGGAAGCGATCAATCGAGAGAGGGATGCTGAGGTGAAAAGTGGATGATCTTTTGATCGACTCCTGCGGCTCTTCTTATAACAGAAGGCCGTTAGAGAGTTTTCAAATGTGGTCCCTCTTCTTTCAAGAAATTTCAAAAAGACAGCTTTTGAAAAGAGGTTTTTCAAAATGATGGTTCTACTTATAAAGTTTTTTCAAAAAAAGCTATTTATAAAAATCTTCTTTTGCATTTTTGAAAGAGAAACCTAATTTTACAAGGGATTTTAAGATATTTTGTTTTACAATTTCGAGGTTCTTACAAAAAGAAGGGTTTGGAAAATAGCAAAATTGATTTAAAAATTGGGTTTCAAAACGGATCTGGATCCGAGAGATTTTTTTTTTAGAAAATATTGAGTTTGGATCTTGAATTGAGATTGGATCCAGATAAAATGTCTGAGCAAATATAGGGAATTCGATTTTTTTGATTTCTTTGAAAAATAGAAGATCTAGACTCCGTATCAGATTTGTATATCAGATCTGGATCCAATATTGGGTCAGATATGGAAATTGAATTGGATTTTGGATCTTCAACCAGTGAATCTGAGAAATGAATGGAAATTGACACAATTTCCCTTCTGAATATCTCAGAAGGTGAATGCCAAGGGAAAAAAGGGAATTTTTGAAAAAAAAAATTGAAAAATTTGGGGTGTTTACACACGGCAGCAGGCCGCCGGGTGCTAGTTGAATCCGGGTAGCCATGCCGGCCTGGGTACCAGCTTTCGGACCAGCTGCTAATGTGGCAGCACCTGGTCTGAACCCTTTGTTCAGACTAGGGTCCGTTCAGACCCTTAAGGTCTGGTCCGAAGGACCAGACCCCATAGCCTTGGCGCGACAATAGGCAGTCGGGTGTTGGTGTATCCGGGTGGCCTAGCCGGCCACCACCTTTGGCCTTGGGACCGGCGTGCACCTTGTGCAACTGAACCATGTGCGTTCAGACCAGGGTCACTTTAGACCTATAAGGTCTGGTCCTAAGGACCAGACCCTTTTGCTCTTGTTGTTTGTTTTGCTGGAACACTCAGACTGCTCCAGTCTAGGATGTTCCAGTCGGTTCACCTCTTACGGCACCCACCTGGTCCGAACCACCCCAGTTCAGACCAGGGCAAGGGTGAAACCAGCTGAGTTTGGTCCCATCGGGACTAGACTTGGTTGAGCCCCTTTGGTGCTTAGCCAACCGATTTTGTTGTCCCATCATTGCCACCAACCTGCAAAACAAAGCAATCAATCAAAAAAATATATATAATATGAAAGAAAGGAAAAATGTAAGTGTGTGTTTTCGGTGTCCTGTTCTTGTTGTCCAGCAAGTACTGGTCTGGACACTCTGCACAGGCTGTGCATGTCCAGACCAGTGGTCTATGGCCTTCCGGGTCATAGCTTGCACTTGGTTCAGTTGGCACTTAGTTTCCTTTCCCGTGCTTGTCACGTTTGGTTGGCCGAATGTGTGAGCTGGCAGCGTAGTAAGGAGCTGAGTGGTGAGCAATGTGTTGCCACCCCGTGTGTTTCCACTTTTTCCTCCGTTTTAGTTTTGGCCACATTCGCCAAAAACCTTAGAAATTGCATAGTTAGTTTTCGCAAGTTCGCTGACCAACCTTGGAAATGATAATGTAATTCCCATACGTATGGGAATTGTGGCGCCCCAAACCCCGACCTTGAAAAAACCTTTGGTTTTTGAGCAAAAAATTTTTTTTTGATAGTTTTTAAAATGAACAACGAAAATACAAAATAAAAGGGGTAAGCAAAAGCCGCAAGTCTGAGCGGGCCATAGTATGTGATACATACCAAAAATCAAGTTCAAAGTATATACATTGCCATAATGTTTCAAAATTCAAAATGAGACAAGGTACAACATTTCAACAGTCTCTCAAAAGAGAGGAAAATCCCCTCAAACCCCAAAACCAAGAAGAAGCCAGGATCTGCAGTCTAAGTGTGGGTCCCCAAGCCTCCAACTGTGTGCCGTTGCATCGCAACTGAACCTATTGATCACCTGCATCCCCATAAAATGGGGTCAAAACTCTTGCGAGTTGGTGAAGAATAACAATGATATATTACCATTTTTCAAGGGAAATGCATATAGCATGATAACAGGTACATTAACAAGTATATGTGCATGTGTCACGTAAGTGCACGTGCTACAAGTCTAAGCAATAACGTAAGTAACAAGTGCAACAAGCTATAACCACAAAATAAGGAAACTAAGCAACTACTAAACAACAAGTAACTGAGGAACAAGGAGTAAGTACAAGAACAATACTAACATAAGCAAGCAAAGTAACTAATATAGTAAGTTAGCTATGATTGGTTAGTAATTATATTCTTATGATTACTCCTTCAGGTATGCAAAGGAACCTTGCATTCTGTGAGCCATGCACCCGACATCTGTTATTCAAATTTTAATGTGATAACCGCGGATGCTACAGACCGAGTAACCTCATGCGAGCAACACGCAGCTGAGAGAACCCTCACACAGGTAATGGATTGCAATCCACAATACTGCAGTAGAGGAGGTACCTTAACAGGTAACCTCGACCTCCCTAACTCCGAGTGACTTGAGGTCAAAGGACACCTTAGCTCCTATAAAAACATGTGTCGTAGTAACGACTAGTCACTCAGGGTTGTACCATCCGTCCTCTTTAAGGTGAACCATTTTGTGAATGGGGCACGACAGTTTATCTTTCTTAGGCTGATTTGACAAGTCATACCTCCTTCCGAGGTATTTAGACACATTTGCTCCGTGGTCCCCGCGGGGTACACAAACGAGGTCTTAGCCTGTCTATTCACGTGCTCGGCCTCACACAACCACAGAAAGAGCACATTGCTTGTGAAGGCGATCATAACACCATTTTATCATTTTCATTTCTAGGGTATTGATATATGTGAGCTCACTCACGAACATGGGACCTCCGCCCAAAGACTCCAGTAGAGTCGTAAAACCTCAACAGGTGTTTTACTAATACCCTATGGTCTTCAATTCATTTTCATTATATAAAATGTGTATTGTGCACTTGGTGTACCTTTCGATACCTCGAGCACGAGACTAAGATGTAACACTCAAAGTACGTACTAAATAGTACAAGTGTCAAGATGTGCCAATGTGTATGTGCAAAGCTATATTACACATAATTTCATTCTTTCACACAAGTATCATAATAGAAATCATGACACTTATGCATACTTAAGTGAACACACTGCAACCTGTGAGAATGTGCAAGTGAGTGAATCATTCAACATTCATATGATACAAAATTCACTAATGCGTAAATCACAATTGCATATCAAGATAAGACATTTATCAAATATTCGTGCATGAGCCAAAATCATCAAATTCCAAGTAAATGCATTCAACACCTCATATATAAATAAATTTGCATAGCGCGATCATATGCGTAAAGATCTTGCGATATCAACACACACGAGTGTCAAGGTATGCGAATTGAAATATTCCCATGCGTATGGGAATTACATTATCATTTCCAAGGTTGGTCGCCGCACTTGCGGGAATTAACTATGCAAAAATTATGGTTTTCCGATGAAAGCGGTCATGAATCTATAATGGTGGAAATGAAACTTACGGAGTGAGCAACATACTGCTCGCCACTCCGCTCACTGCCTTGCTGCCATGACGGGACAACAAGGGGCCACGAGTGTGTGTCTGGCCAACACACACCTACACAACCAATCACATGTGACAAGCATGAGGGCACGAAGCGCCATCTGAATAAAGTGCAAACTGTGCCTCGGGAGGCCACAACCCACTAGTCTGGACATGCACAGCCTGTGCAAACTGTCCAGGTCAGTGCACGTTGGACAACACACACAAACATTCCAAAAACTCACTTATTTTCATTTTAACTACATTCTTTTTTTTTTGTTTGGTTTGTTTGTTTGCGGGTTGGCAACAAAGATGAAATGGCTGCAACCGGTTGGCTGAGCACCCAAAGGGGAGCTCAGCCAAGTCTGGTCCAAGTGGGACCAGACGCTGCTGGGCTCACCCACACCCTGGTCTGAACCGGGGTGGTTCGGACTAGGTGGGTGCCGCAAGATGGGATACGGCTGGAACACACCCCAGACTGGAACAGTCCGGGTGCTCCAGCAAGTGGGACAGCAGATCATGGGGTAAGGGGGTCTGGTCCTTTGGACCAGACCTTAAGGTCTGAGGTGACCCTGGTCTGAACCCACATGGTTCAGACCAGGTGTTGCACAAGGTGCAGCTGGTCAAAAGCCAAGGATAGTGGCCGGCTAGGCCTCTCGGGTGTTCCAGTAAACTGGACAGCAGACCATAGGGTCTGGTCCTTCGGACCAGACCTTAGAGGTCTGAATGGACCCTGGTATGAACCACATAGGTTCAGACCAGGTGCTGCACACAAGGTGCAGCTGGTCCAAGGGCCAACACAGTGGCTGGCTAGGCCACTCGGGTGCACTAGCACCCAACTACTTGGTTTCACGCCAAGGGAGTTGGCTGGGAGCACCTGGTCGAGCCCCTGCTCAGACCAGGGTGCTCCTGGCTGGGTTTGACCCAGATGGGTACAGACCAACCAGACCGTACAACAACCAGAACAGAAAAAGAAAGAAAGAAAAAATATAAAACGAACAACACCAAGGTGCTGCAGTGAACGAGTGACTGGAAGGGTGGCCACGGCTGGACTGGGCTACAACCGAGCCCAGTCCTGTGCTCCAGCCATCCAAGGGACTTAAAAACTGTCCCAGCCATCCTCTAATAGCAAGAGGCTGCGCACATAGCACATACAACACAAAAGAGAAAGGTTTTTCATATGCACAGAAAAAGAATAAACTAATGCATTTCGGTTGGAGGCAAACAACAAGAGGAAAAGAAAACACACAAGGAATTTTCGGTTGCATGCTATCAACACAAGAGGAAAACAACACTAAAGAAAATGCATTGTTTGTTGAATGGAACCCATGAAATAAGAGCATATAATACATATATTTAACTTGATTGAAAGCTATCATGAAATAAAAATAAAACATTAAAACCGAATAGGGATTCGGTTGTCTTGAGCCCCTTCTTCTTTCATGGAACGAAAGGGAGGGATGCTCAAAACGAAAGGAAAAACTAGAGATAATGACATTTCTATGCATCTTAATCCGCCATGGGCCGTGCATGCAATGGATGCACTCGGTCCTCTTGGCTTCACGTTTCATACTACATGCAAACCAAAGAAAAACGGAAATACAAATTTGCAACCTTCACCTCTGCTCTTCGGATTGGAATGGAGGAGAAGATTTGGTTGCTACTTAAGAGATTCCACGTATGGGGTACACAACACCCCCTTGAAAGCTCACACACCCAGCTATGGAGAAGAAAAAGAGAAGTGGGAGAGAGAGACAGAGAGACTTCAAAAAAATTGCCAAATGTGGCTCTCTCTCTCTTTCTTGAAGGCTTAAATATGCAAGTGCTAAACACAATCTACGACTGTGATTAAATCCGAGAAAAGATGGATCGCTTGGGGGTGTTTCACGCCCCTCCATGCCATGGCAATTTTGTAATTGCCATGCATGGCTGTCCAACTCCACCACTCGACTTCTTCTTTTTGAAAACACCAAAGAGCATTACATAAATGCTATGGGGCGCATCCCCATGCATCTCTTGGAATGATGCATCACCCTCATGAAGATGCCCCATGCATCATCATGAGGCCTTGAGCTCTGCGCATGGCCCATTATGAGCCTCCAGAGGAAATTAGAGGATTTTTATGGGGCGCCGCCCACCTGGCCAATCCGTGGCTAGCTTTCAAAAAGTCCAATAAAACTCACCAAAGTGCCACCGCCCATCTTGGTCAACCTTGACCAACTGGTCTTCCAAGGCTAGGCCTGTACAAAAATAGTCGACCAAGAACTATGGTCAACCCCCTAGTGGGTCCCACTCGACCTATTAAGGAAAAATTATGATAAAAATTCGAATATAACCCGAATTTTCAATTATAACTTGAATTTCAAAGTGTAGTTTTAATTTACATCCTTCGTGAAAATCATCTTCGGTATAACCCATATCCTATCGATATACATTTTCCATTAATTCACATAAAATAATAGGGTTTTAGTTTCATTTGAATTCCTCGATTTGAGATCTGATTGGTCTTATGCAATTTGAAGTGATATTATGGTTTTCGATGAATAGTGCATTATGAATTCACATTCATATCAATACGTACATATATATATCTATATATGTATACATTAGGGTTTCATATATATGTATATATATAATTATGTGCGTGAAAACCCAGTAACCCTACAAAATTATTTATCTCAAAAATCACATCACACATTGAATTAAAATTTCTCAGAGAATTCGCGGGTCTTACATCCTTCCCTCTTTAAAAAGGATTTCATTCACGAAATCACAAACATCAGTTTACAAAAAGATCAAGGTACTTCTCTCTCATGCTCGCTTTAGGTTCCCATGTGCATTCTTCGATGCCATGGTGTTGCCAATGCACTTTAACCAACGAAATGGTCTTCGTACGGAAGACTTTATCTCGACAATCCACTATCTCGACAGGTTGCTCAGCTATCGTCAGATCTTCCTGAACTTCCTCGTCTTCATACGAATGATGTGTGATGGGTCAGGAATTGTGATTCTAATGCCCCGGATTTTTGAAACAAAGCTAAGTTAAAATTTTCATGAATTTCTTTTTTTTTCTTTGCAACGGAACTTTAGAAAGCTTTTAGCAGTGGAAATAGACAATAATGAGTCGTCAGTTTTAGAAAGCTCCAGGCACATTACAGGTATGTGGCCAAGCAACTCATTGACCACCAAAGTATTCTATTTTATAAAAAACTGCATGTTTATCACAACATCACTGCTTGGAAAAGCAGTATAGGTTCAATAAAAGGAAGTAGTATAACTCTGTCTAGAGAAACCCTGAAACTCGATGCCGCCTTGCTCCGCATATCGCAACGCAGGTCCAACACCTGAAATCCCCATAAATGAGGTCAGAACCACTGATGGTCTGGTAAGCAAGCAAGCATACATCCATTCAACTCAAGTAAATGTGTTGACCACTCAGGGTCACAGTTCGCAACAACGACACTCAAGTCTCCATGACTTAGCGTATATCGCAAGAGCCTCCCCAGGGCTATGAGTTGAACATTCACTCAAGTCTTCATACTTGGCACTTCCGTATCCCATGTGTCTAAGGACAATTCCTCGAGCTTCGCTTAGTCGTGCGGATACAATATGGGTCTTTGCCCTATCGGTCCAGTAGTATACCGATTATGATACCTTCACAAAGGTTATGCAGGACTTGACATAACAACGTTCATCCACTCATACATTCAAGCATCGCTGAACCTAGAGCTAATGCATTGTTTTGATATTTAACCTCTTCCACCCTTGGTACGCGGGCAAAGCATTGTTCGGGCATCAACGCGACGTTCTGGGGGTTGATTATTCCATGTATTTTAGATACCCCAGAGGCCTGTTGACCCTATCCATAGTAGGGCAGTGTATTTCAACCGGGAGAACGCTACTAGGGCCAATTCGGATGCATCCTCTACTTGCAGTAGTTGGGTTCAATCCTTAGATCTTAAGGATAACCACGACCTCAAAACCCATGAGTGACTGAGGCCATCGTGGACTCTATCAGGTCTAAAGTCAATATGTGTCACTCGAGGTTGTACCATCACTGTCTTCCATAGTGAGCATAATTCCTGAAGGGGTCTGTCAGTCTTACGATTATTTTGTCAGACATTGCATGCCATTTTAGGTAGCCTGTGCTTCAATACTGTAGATATATGTACCTGACCCCATTCAGTATGCCTCAATCACGGTCATCAACCAAGAGAGATACCCATAACATGATCATCAACCGCGGGATATATGCGACCTTAAGTCTTATTCATATGCATGCTTAACTCTACTCTAGGCACTGCGGCCATCACGAGCATCTCACCTCTTCCGAGTGGAAACAACACACTCTGGCTCTGCAGCCTTTACGAGTCTGGTTGTGTAACAGTTCTCAATGAGCATGCATACGACTAGATCTCAATAGATTGGCCGCTCGGTGTATTTTTACGCAATGAGCTTTTAACCTAGTCAAGGTGCAACCACTACTCTGGCGCAATGACTTTTCACACCCCACCTATGCACTCATCTCTCACACCACGTGCATCTTTCCTGCATCACCCTCTACCTAAATCCACTGCCTCTATCACTTTGCACATCCCAATACACGTTACTTGCTAACAACAAAGTTAGGATCACTATAGGAACAAAAGGCAAAGTTCAGGGTTCTAAATGTGGCCACAACAAATGCTACTTAGGTTGTATCAGCTACTGGTAGTAGTCATTTGGTTCACTGGGAAGTTGGAAATGGTATAGTGATAGGGGTGATACATGTACTATCTGGGTATGATATACCATGTTTGGACTTAAATATCCCATCGGGGAAGGCCCCATTTGCAGCCAGCTAGCTGTAGCTGGAATGCAGACAAACACCAGTGTCAAGACGCTTCATTCAACTAATCAACTGTGATCTTCATTCACTGTCCTAGATAGTTGACCTGAACTCGAGTCTCGGATCTTCACTCTTGATGGGACCTTAGCTCATCCTGCACCTCTACATGGTATGTGGACCAAGTCATCACCTTCACAGCCCCTACAACCACCTAACACCTTCACTTCACAGCATCCAGCTCTTCTACCTATTGCATTTCACCAACAACACCCTTCACTACCACATATACCATATGTGCACCATCACTACCATATCACTAGTATATCCCTTGCATTTTTATTGTATTCCTATAGCATCCCCTATGCACACACTTACCTGTTAATTAACTGTTCACCCAACACCTTCACTGTTATCTGCCATACCCATTGCACTTCACCACTTACAACATCTTCCAGCTTTTCCCATCATCAGTCGTTCCCTGTATATCCTACCTGCCAATCATCTTTACTACATTCCTTCACATTGTAATATTGCTGCATAAGTCCATCATTTCTGCAATAGTTCATTCCCTGTTGCCTCATTTTCTTTTAGCTTAACATGTCATGGTATAATATATTCATGGGCATCATATCTAAATCACAATTACATATTGTGAATCTTGGATTCTTTTCTGAATTTCATAATGGCTGGTTCATATGTATGATGATATCTCATCTCATTCTCATGTACGCATAAGATATCATGTGGGCATCATCATTTTTTTTATTATTATTATTAAAATATAATTATATGTATATATGTACTCCTTTCAGGTAGACATCCCATTTATATATACGCATATAGGCTTTTGATGTAATGCCTTCCATTATCTTCCATGCTTTTATGCTAACCCTGTCTTGCAGGAAATGTATGGAAAATGTCATTTCCTTTCTTAGCTTAGAAATTGTAATTTCAATTTCAATTTCAGAATTGTAATAGCTAGATGATAATGAGAAGATTTACATTTCCTGTATTAGATTAGAATGTATGAGCATATAAATATCATGAATTGTTTGTTTCATATCATTTTCCCTTTTATTTTTCAAATATCCACAAATGGAAAACTCGAATGGCACGTGCACCATTCTAATAAAAGGTGATTAAATCCTAAGTTGACGATTTGCATTTATAGCCATAGTCAAAATGCGAACAAAACTTAGGGTTTTCATCTTTTATGGAATAACATTGGATCCACACTGGATCTCTTTAAAAAATCATCATATTTTCTGAATTCTTCTTCCTTTATCAGGGTTTAACTTGAAATTAACTTAAAATATATATCAATGGTCATAGTCAGGATATATTGAGAGTTAATTTCATTTCAAACTCTATAAAGGCACCAAAATGTGTTTTATTCTTCATCTGAATTTAAATATAGATCATCTTATAATACATTTTATGACCATAGTCAGGAATGTATTATATCTTCAATC
This sequence comes from Nuphar pumila, assembly GCF_984573655.1. Lineage (NCBI taxonomy): Eukaryota > Viridiplantae > Streptophyta > Magnoliopsida > Nymphaeales > Nymphaeaceae > Nuphar > Nuphar pumila. The sequence goes on from NC_143261.1 coordinate 45,500,889, forward strand.
TTATTTCAATTCATTTAAAGAATGAAATATGCTTTTCAATATCCAATTTTCAAAATTCTTTAATTCATTCATCATTTAGGATAGAATTACATCATATTTTTTAAATTATTTCAAATTTTCTTCAAAAATCCAAGTGATTTTGAGATGATTCTTCAAATATCTTCTTCATTACTCAAATCAATCTTCAATTCCTATATGTAAATCCCAATTCATCTTTCTATTTCATCTTATTTTTAAAAATTCAAACTTCAATATCCCAATTTCAAAGCTCAATTTTGGAATTTTCAGATTCATTTCTAAGATTCAAAAGTTTAATTTCAAAATCAATTCAAATCGAATTTCAAAGTTCAAATTCAACTTTGAAGTTCATCTCCTGATTTCGACAATCAAGTTTTCTATTCTTCACTTCAAATTCTCAAAATATCCAAGTTCTTTATGAAATCTTTTGAGTTTCTAATCTTCAAATCACTTTGAAATTAAGGATCGAAATTCTAAAGATTAGTGCTAAATCCAAATCCATCTTCAAGTTCTATCTGGATTTCTTGAATCCAATTCCAAATTTTATCTAGATTTCCAAAATCCAGATCTATCTTAAAGTCCCATCTGGATTTCCATGGTTTAGATCCATCTTCAGATCTCATCAAGATTTCTCAATATCCAGATCCATCTTCTAAATTCCATATTGGATTCCAGATTTCAAATCCAATTCCATCTTGGATTCCAGATTGCAAAATCCAAATCCATCTAGGATTCCAGATTTCAATTCCAAATTTTCCAAATCCATCTAGGATTCCAGATTTCAATTCCAAATTTTTCAAATTCCATCTAGGATTCCAGAATTTCAAATCCAATTCCATCTTGGAATCCATATTTTCAAATCCAATTTCATCTTGGATTCCAGATTGCAAAATCCAATTTCCAATTCCATCTTGGATTCAGATTTTCAAATCCAATCTCATTTTCCAATTTGATTTCCATATCCAAACTCATTTCCATTCTCAAATCTCATCTGGATTTCAAGATTCCAATTTCAATTTCTATTTTCCAAAACCACTTTTAAATCTATTTCTCCAAGTCTAAATTCAAATTCCAAATCAAAAATTCTTATTTCAGGTTCTGAATTCAAAACTCAAAACCAAAGATCCCTTTTTCAAAATCGATTCTTGAAAATTGATCCAAATTTAAAGTTCAACTTGACTTTGAAATTTCATTCTTATTTCAAAATTCAAAATTCGAATTCCAATTCTCCTTTTCTCTTCATCCAAGATTTAGTTTCCAAAACTCTGATTATTCCAAGACTTAGAATTTCAAAGTCTCGTCTTCCAGATCCATTGTTCAAAGTTCTAAGTTAGATTCAAAATCTAACTTTTCCAAACAATTTCTTCACCCTATTCCCAAACTTATTTCAAATCACTTGGATAAATGTAAAAGTTCTAAAATTCTTCTTTTTAAAAGCATACATCTTTGCATTTGCATTGCACAAGCATGATTCTTTGTGCATTTTAAACTATGAATAATTTCCTAGACAATATTTAGGCAAAGCAAAAGGCATAAGTTTGATCCTTGGTTTGATTACCCCTGGTAAAGGCGCCATGAACAGTCGAACCTCATACCGACGAGCGAATCTTGTCTCTCCATCTTTTCCATAAATTTTCAAAAATGGAGGTGAGTAATTTCAAAATTCAGGTCAAGTGAGACCTTTGCAAAAGAGTTCCTCTCTCTTCTTTCTTTTCTTTTTCTCTCTTCTTTTCTATCTTTTATACTCCTTCAAAACGGGAATAGAGGCTAGAAAGGCAAAGAGAAGGAAAAGAGGAATGAGAGGAAAAGTTTTGCAATGATCACATAACTAGATTTCTTTTTTGACGTAAACAACCCAAAATATTGTTGACTGTCATATTGCCTTGGCTTAGGCACAACTAGAGTTGGCTTGGGCGGCACTTTCGCACTCTCAAGCAAATCATGTGGGTAGATCAGTGATGTCGATCCACTATCCCACATGGTAGCATTATGACTCAGGGAGTCCGAGATCATACTGGGATAATAGGAGTTGTATCCCTCTCCTTGGCCATTTAGGCTCGACGTTTGTGCTGCCACTCCCTTCCCTCAGATAATAGCACTATGACTCGGGGAGTCCGAAATCATGATTGGTGAATGAAAGAAATCTCCTCTTTCATTCGGATCATACAAGCTCGGCATATATGATGCCAGGTGGTAGCTTGGTGAGCGATTGAATTCTCCAAGGAAGTTCAAATCAAAGTCTCTCAGACTTGGTCATCCATCAGAAGTTGTCAGGGTACTGTTACTCTCAATACTTGAGTGATGCGGTCCACTGACGCACGAGGTCTCATCCTTAAGACCGTTTGATCCCCGCTGACCCATATCGGCGGTATATCTCCTTTGGCATTCATTAGCGAAATGCCCATCTTTGCTACAGTACAGGGAGTCTTGGACCTCATATGGTCATATCCACTCATCGTGCATGAATTTATAACGATAACAGTATCCACGTGAGTCATGAGTTGGCATCTATACAAAGATGCACTCAAATTAGTAAGTTCAACGAAGAATATACTTACAGTGTGATACCACAAATATGACGGATCTTAAACCAGGTTTCTCAGAAACATGCTCTGATACCAATTCTATAACGCCCCAAATTTTTAAAACAAAGTTAAGTTAAAATTTTCATGAATTTCCTTTTTTTTTCTTTGCAGCATAACTTTAGAAAGCTTTTAGCAACAGAAATAGACAATAATGAGTCATCGGTTTTAGAAAGCTAAGAACACATTACAGGTATGTGGCCAAGCAACTCATTTACCACCAAAATATTCCATTTTATCGAAAACCACATGTTTATTACAACATCACTGCTTGAAAAAGTAGTATAGGTTTAATAAAAGGAAGCAATACAACTCTGTCAAGAGAAACCCTATAACTCGATGCCGCCTTTCTCTGTATATCATAACGCAGGTCTAACACCTAAAATCCCCATAAACGGGGTCAGAACCACTGATGGTCCGGTAAGCAAACAATCATACATTTATTCAACTCAAGTAAATGCATTGACCACTCAAGGTCACAGTTCGTAATAACGATGCTCAAGTCTCTATGACTTAACATATATTGCAAGCGCCTCTTCAGAGCTATGAGTTGAACATTTGCTCAAGTCTTCATACTTGGCACTTCTGTATCTCACGTGTCTAAGAACAGCTCCTCGAGCTTCGCTTAGTCATGCAGATAAAACATGGGACTTTTTCCTATCGGTCCAGTAGTATACCAATTATGACACCTTCACAAAGGTTATACAGGATTTGACATAACTACGTTCATCCACTCATATATTCAAGCATCGCTGGACCTAGAGCTAATGCATTGTTTCGATATTTAACCTCTTCTACCCTTGGTACGCGGGTGAAGCATTGTCTGGGCATCAACGTAACATTCTGGTGGTTGATTATTTCATGTATTTTAGATACTCCTGTGAACACCCCAAATTTTTCAAAATCTTTTAATATTCCTTTTTTGCCCCTAAATTCATTTTTTGAGCAAATGAGTCATTTCAAATCTAAATTCCAGTTCATTTCTCAAGTTTTATTGAAATTAAATTCATTTCATATGTTTAAATTTATTTCGGATCTGGATCCATTGTCCAGATCCAAATCTGAGTCTCCTTGTTCAAATTTTAATTAAAATTACAGAAAATACCAAAAATAGTTTTTAAATAGCTCAAACAGTCCCTCCGACATCTGTTTGGATCCATCACGTTGTATTTTTCGATTCAAGTTTCAAAACTCGAACATATTCTCAAAGCTTGGGTCCAAACCCATTTTCTGAAGAAATTTCCTCAAAATAGCCTTGAAAACCTTCTTTTGTAAATATTTCTCCAAAAATACAAAAAAAATAGTTTAAATCTTTGTTTTTCCGTAAATTTTAGGATTTTATTCCAAAAATATCAAAAAAAAATATAGAAAATGAAGAAAATAACAATATATATATATATATACATAGAAAAAAAATAATATAGTTTTTTTTTTTTTTTAAAAAGAATCACTTTTCAGAAAAACTAGTAAAGGAACTGCCTCTTTGTAAAAACTAGAAAACAAGAAGGCCCCCTTTGAAATTGTTTTTTTAGGGTTTTTTTTTTTTATTGAAGACTTTTTCATAAAAGAAGATGGGCCTCTTCTCTCTCTCTCTCTCTTTCGAGAAACCTCTCGAATCCCCTTTTCTTCCAGGAAGCTTCCACCGCCTTCTCCCTCTCACTCTCGCCTCTCTTTCCCTCTCGTCCAAACCCTCATGTGCATCCATCTTCATTTCCACCCTCCATCACCAACCGCTTACTTCTTTTTCCCCTCATTCGTCAATCTCTAACAGCTTCCAGGTTCTCGGTTCTTCTTCCCTACTCTATAAGAGAAAGCAAGGGAGAGGCAGAAAGAGGGGGATCCCAGGAATGCCATCATCAATTACGTCCATTGTTAGCAGCACCCGTTTTTCCCTCCCTCTGGTGTTCCCCTGGAGGCTACTGAAGATCGATTCCTTTTTTTAAGGTCTCTGTAAGCAAGAAGAATCTGCAAGCTTCACCTTTGGTTCCTTTGAAGGAGCATCACCTTCCCTTTTCCCAAATTTTACAGTGCTCCGGTGAGTCTTATTCCTCCTTGTCTACATTCCAAATTTTTTTTTATTGTTGTTGGATTTTCTGTTTCCAACTTCCACTAATGCACTTTTGGTGGTTTCGGTGTTACCTGTGTAACATTCACCCATCCGCGTGCTAAAGTAAAAGGGAACGATCATAATCTGATAAGCTTTTATGTTTGGTTATTTCATTCGATTTGCCATTTCATTAGTTTTTTTTTTTGTTTTTTTTCTTTTCTTCTTTTTATATTGCCAGGCTCAATCGCCTTAATCGTTTCATCTAAAATCCCAATTCGATTTTTTTTTTGTTAGTCTTCTAGTTTATTTTCGTTTTGAATTTCTGGATATGTTATAACTTGTCTGAATTTCTCTGCCTATATTTGCCTGAATTCGGCTTCAGTATTACTGCTTTATGATTCCCTCTGAGTCGTTATCTCTATTGCATTAGGATTCATGGTTGTTTTATGCTATTAAGCTCCATCGATCTAGTTGGCATCATCATTGGTGATTTGTTTGCATCTTAACGATCAGCGTTGTGCGTTCGTTAGATCTATCCGAGATGGTAGGATGCAAGTTTCATTAGTTACATCCTCTGATGCTTGGTCCATCCCTGCATCTTATGTCCGGTACAGTATAGCATCGCCTACCCTTGATCGATCTTTTTAGATCCCGTCTTTTCCTTTTCCCAGCGCTCACCTTTGCTTACTTACAGCCCGTTGCATTTCCAATTCTAGTTTTATGATGGATTCTTTACTTTCGTTTACCTGTTGCTTTGCCTTTGGTAATGATCTTTCCTTGTTAACCCCAATGTTGTGTCAATCCCTATGACGAATTGTTCATCGCAGCAAGGCTACGGGCATTACTAATGTATTTTATCTCAAAAATGGATGTCATTGCTTGATTCAGAATATGCACAAACATTGATGTGTATTAGGCCGACGGCTCTTCCAGAGAAAATACCCTCATTGAGAGGGACAACATGCGGTAGCAATGGAAATCGTTGCCACTGGCCATCAGTTACAGACCATGGCTACTCAATTGGAACTGATGTTGATAAATTTTGCTTTGGGATCTAATCTCTTCTGATCCCCAGAGTGGAGGATTCTCCCAGGTCAGGAAACGGGGCAGCACAAGAGCACCCATTAAACAATTCCCAGGTGCCTGCAACCATTTTTTTTTTCTTTTTCTAAGTTAAGTTGTCAATAAGTTGAGGATGGTCCTATGCAACTCACTGGCGTATCATGTTCATCATTTAATAGGCAGTGTACCATTTGTATTAACATTTGCAGGTCAGATGGATTCTTAATATACAAGTCATGGTATTGATCTGAATACCAATACAAGTATCGTTGCACTTTCCTGCACCATCGTCATGTTCTCATTAATCCCTATTTCAATATTTGTTGCAGATTGCATTACTCTCCTGCATTGTCGAGCATTGCCTTCATATCCCTGCTTCAACCTGCCACCCCATTTTGACCCCCCCTGCAGGTATCACGTTGTAAGATTTAACTATTTAGGTAATGTTATTCACTTATCTGATATCAGTTAGATCATTTTATTCTTTGTCATCTTCATTGTCTTTGATATCACGCTTTCAACATGTTCTGTCTACCATCAACCAGTTATGGCAAAGTCTGTGCTAGCTGTTGGTTTAGCTGCTCTTACGTGATTAGCATCAATTAGTCTTGGTGTGTCATACCCGTTGTTTGTCATAGTTCAGATGATTAAAATCCATACGGTGGGTAAGTGTTCAAAATTTATTTCAGTTATAACTATGATTTTTCATTGCCCATCCTCACATCCTTGCACCTTACTGTATTCCACCTTTTGTTCAAAAGAGTTACACTTGCTTATCTTAGAAGAACAAGATTGTCATACTTATGGAAGATGCATCTGGTCATCGCTTGCTTAATGATCATGCATTAGATGCAGATTTTCTTTGGACAAAGTTGAATATCCCTGGCAAAGTGATTAGCTCCTCGAGCTAGTCATTCAAACTATGGTACCTATGGGATACCCCTTTTTTTTGGAGAGCTCTACTGATAAAATCTGTTCTGATGGTCTTCATGTGCTAAACAGAGATATAAGCATCTGGTGCAGAGGTTCAAATATAAGTTAAGGGTTCTCAGTTAAGGTTCTCTATCAGCAGGGACTGTCTAGACCCATGAAAGGGGTGTGCATATATCGATGGAAAATAGACAAGATAGATATAGGCTGGAATCCAATGTTACTTTCCTGTATATATATATATATATATATATATATATATATATATATATATATATATATATATATATATATATATATATATATATATATATATATATATATATATATATATATATATATATATATATATATATATTTGTACTATATATGTCAACATTTTAAAACATTTGTGCTTCTCTCTTATACTTTCAATTCAGCCATAGGCCCAGACCTATGGTGTCCCCTTCAGTAACATCGTCAATAGGCTGATGTTATATGACAACTTGAACTTATATTTCAGATATGTCCATAGACCTTACTATGTTGATGGAGTCGGTTAAAACCCCCTCCCCTTTTAGCCTATGGGTTTGGGCTGTCTCGATTTCCCAGTTAAGTAATCTTCCCATACTAGCTTTTGCATTTAATTATCATTTTGCTGGTGGCAAGGTCTTATGCAATATGCTCTCTTTGTTGAGTGTTGCTGATACTCTGCTATCCCCAATAAGGATATATACTTCCATGATAAAACTCAATAAAATTCCATATACATCATTCACTTAGCATAAGTATAATGTTGAAGGTCATGCATTTTTTAGTTGGTTCATATCCCCTATGATATCTCGCGAAGGCATAAGATATCATGTAAACATTATCGTTACTCTTAAAGTAGGAACGTGTGTGCATATAGAATATCCCATATAGGCATGTGTACATAGGCCCTTGAATCGGCATTTTTTTTTCACCATCTTCCATGTCTTTTACTCTGATTCTGTTTTGTAGGAAATATGTGGAAAATTTCATCATTTGGAGTTGTAAATTCAATTTTATATATTGTAATAGTTAGATCTGAAATGAGAATTCCTGTCTTAGATAGGATGAATGAGCATTGTAAATTGCTTATTTTCATGCTTTTTACCTTTATTTTCCAAAAAAATCTCACAAATGGGAACACGAATGGCACATGCACCATTTTGTAAGAGGTAAATTAATCCTAAGTTGATGACTTACATCAATGGCCATAGTCAGGATGTAAACAAAACTTAGAATTTTTATCTTTTATAAAATAACACTGGATCCACACTGGATCCTTTTCAAAATTCATCATATTTTCAAATATTTCATCTTTTATCAGAGTTTAACTTAAAATTAATTCAATATATATACCAATGGTCGTAGTCAGGGTATATTGAGAGTCAATTTCATTTTAAACTATATAAAAGCACAAAAATATGTTTTATTCTTCACCTGAATTTAAATATAGATTATTATATAATACATTCAATGACCATAGTCAAGGATGTATTATATTTTCAATCTTATTTTAATTCATTTAAAGAATGGGATATGCTTTTCAAAATCCAATTTTAAATTCCTTAAATTCATTCATCATTTAGGATAGAATTGCATCATGTTTTCAAAATTCCTTTTCAAAAACTCCAAGTGATGTAAATATCTTCCTCAACCTATCTTCAATTCTTATAAAAACCAATTCATCCCTTTCATTCTCAAATTCAATTTCACTTTCTGATGTCTTCTTTTAAATCGTTGTAATTTTGAAAAGATTTTTAAATGTAAAACATGTGAAAACCAGACATCAAATAATAAAAATCGGTTCTCACTAGTGGATGAGACCGGGTCGAACTCAGGGAACGGGAATATTTCATATTCAAGTACACAAATCTAAACTATTCTTTATTGCTGAATTATTGAAATGTAAAATGTTCAGAAAAGGTAAAAACAACTAACTATTACAACAAATGAATACCCTTCGCAGAGGGCGTAAAGTGCAATATTTACAAACCCAATTAAATTCCTAATTCTAAACTAAAAAGTAAAAAGAAGCTTTATTCTTCGTACTTTGTGTCACGTAATCACTTCCGCTCCAGTCCCGTGCTATCCTGCACAATTCAAATGACACGAGCAGTACAAGAGAAAGAAGTAAAAACTATACTAAACACAGTTTATGCTAATTCAATGCTAGAAATAAGAAAGAAATCAGAAAAGACATCTAAATGACTAATTACAATTAAAAACTAATTCTAATTAAATCTACTAACAACTAACTAATTACAAAACAATTAACTAATAGTTACTTAACAAAAGAAAGAAAAGGAAATGAATTGTTTTAAAACAAACTAGAAATTAATTGAATGACAGGAAATCAATGACAGGAAATGAACTAAAAGACTGGAAAATGAAGTAAACAAGAAAAATGACTTGAAGTAAAACAAAACGTGAAACAGGAAAACAGTAATTATAAAAATGAAAGACAGAAGAAAATTGAATTAACAAAAACACAACACCAAGAAATTAAGCAGATGAAATAAGATCTATACTAACAATAAAAACAGGAAATGAAAACTTTAGAAAACAAGAACATGCAATGAATGAGAAACAAAAAAAAACTAAATGAAGAAACAGAAAAATGAAATTCAGTAAATGAACGTACATACATCTAACACTTGATCGACAGAAATTTAATGAATACATGATACTAAAGCATGAAAAACAGAAAATTAATATGTGAAAAACAAAATAGAAAAACAATGAAGTCAAATCGAATCTGCAGGATATTAATGTGATGAATGAAACAGAATGTAAAAACAACACATGAACAAAACAAATTGAATAATGCAGAACAGGAAGTATGATACCAGAAATAATAACCAAAACAAACAGAGAATAAAAGAAAGTAAGCAGGAAATTAACGACTGCAAAACAGTGGAATCAAAGAATAAAAACAAAGAATTAAATCAGAAAATGAAAAACGAAATGAAATCTGGATATGAACAAAGCAAAGAAACAAGATTGAAATTCACGCAGAAAAAAAATCAGAAATCAAATTTAAAAACTAACAAAATGAACTAACAAAAAAATCAGGAAATTCAGAATAGCAAAAATAGAAAAATTCAAAGAATCGAATCTGAAAATCGGAAAAAGAAAGAAACATACACTCTACTATTTTGTTTTTTTTTATTATGGAAAAAAAATGAAGAAACAATGAAAGAAACTAGGAATATGCAGATGATTAATACAGGATACAATGAATCATGCAATGAAGAAAAATTTGGGAAACAATATAAAGTTCGATTTCTTTTTTTTCTTTTTGGTTTTAAAAAAAACACAGCATGACAGAATTTATTGAAAAGAAGAAGAAGATGAAAATCGGAAGAAGAAGAAGAGGAAGATGCAGATGAGGAATCCAAAGAAGAAGAAGAAGAAGAAAAATAGGAAGAAGAAGATGCTGAAGATCGGAGGAAGAAGAAGAAGATTGCAGATTGGGAGAAGAGGAAGAGGAAGAAGAAGAAGAAGAAGAAGAAGAACTGAAGAAGAAGAGGAGGAAGAAGAAGAAGTAGAAGAAGAATTTGGAAGAAGAAGAGGACTTACCGTGAAATGGAGGGAATCGGGGAAGAAGCGGCGACCTCCACCACCACTGCCGTCGCCGGAAGGAAGCTCCACCACCACTGCCGTCGCCGGAATATAGACAGAGAAAGAGGGAGAAGGGGAAGTTAGGGAAAGAAGCAGCCATCGGCGATGGTGGAAGAGATTGAGAAAAGAGAGAAGAGAGGGAAGAGTGGGAAAGAGGGGAAAGAGGAGCTTCAGCCGTGAATGGGGGAGGCGCGTTTTTCTTTTCATTTTTCTCGGTTTTAAAAACAAGCAAACCGGTTTTGAACCAGTTTGCTGTTTGTTTGTTTTAACAAAATCCAAACCGGCTGGAACCAGTTTACTTATTATATTTTTTTTTTCAGTTTTTAGAAATGCAAACCGGTTCAAGCCGGTTTGTGTTATTTTTTTCAGTTTTTTCAATTTTAAAAAATTACAAACCATGTAATGGTTTGTTTTTATTATTTTTTTTTTCATTTTTAAAAGTAAAGAAAACCTTATAAATCGGTTTATTATGAAAATTTTCAAAAGTTAAAAAAAAACAAAATTATTTATTTATAAAGAAACTCAAAAACTATTCTAACTATATATATATATATTTTCTTTTCTAAAAAACAAACACTTAAAATGAATATAAAACTATTTTTCTCCATTTTTTATTTTTTTATTTTTATTTTTAATAAAAACTAAAACTAAACTACTATGACTATAACAAAACTAAAATAGGCATAAAAATGTAAAATAAAACTATTTTTCATGCATTTTCTATTTTTAAATCATTTTAGCACATTTACTCGAGAACTAACATAAAATTGGGTTTTTGAAACATTATTTTATAAAATCATGCATATTTTCATGTTAATTAACCCTGAATTATATGCATGATCAAATACCTCCATGCTTATGTTTTGCTAGTCTTCGAGCAAACTAGAAAAATGCAAGAAATCAAACTATCACCTAACTCACTTTCGTAGGAATCACGGTTGCATTTAGCTCATGCAACAAGCCCTTTCAACCCCTGGGTTACCCCAGTGGACGAGTAAGGTCTCGTGAGGGTTTGTAGTGATGCTACCCACAAACATCTCTGCCATGTATGCAAAATATTATACATCCTCATAAGCAGTAGGTAATCAAAGACTTTATTTTCACAAATATTTCCTGTTATTTCAAAATCACAATATAATTAGAGTCTTTTATATACCACCACAGAAAAGAATTTCTTTCACTTTTCTAAATATCACAATTATTTATGTTTTATTCTTAGAAAATCCAATAAAAACATATTATTATTTACTTATCCTCACTCATATGTTTTCTACACAGGTTTTCTCAATCATACTTCTAAGCATTGAACTTTTCTTTCTTTTTAAGCTCTTTTCTATCTTTTTTTCTTTTCACGCTTTTTCTTTTTACGCACTTATTTTTCTCTTATAGCTTGCGTGTGGTCTGCTTTTATGCCTTGTGCAATGTCAATATCTTCTATACTTTTTCAATACATACCAAAAGATATCAACTAAGACATAAAAGTGACTTCCTTCATTCACCTTTATAACATGAGAGTCAAACATTTCAACTTGTATCTGTTCTCAGTTACTTAGGATCACGAAGTTTTCCACTCTCCTTTTCGAAAATGGAATTAAAAGTTTCAACTTACATCTAAGTTCCATCTATTAAGGATTGTGGAATTATCCAAACAACCTAACACATGCTTTTTCTCACTTTTTGAGCTCATTTTTACGCTTTTGTTCATTTGCTTAGTTTTTCAAAAATAGAACTGTGCATATTTATATTTATGATTCAAAATAAATTCTAACATGTATCTATCATCATTTCTTTGAAATCCGCATAAACAACCATAATTTTTAGATCTATGTCAGAAAATTTTTTTGTGGGGCTTAAAAAATCCTCTAAAAACATCAGATTTGAAATAACATTCATATAAGTTCAAACTCTTTCTTTAAAAATCTACTTTTCATGAGAGATGTGTAAACATGTGCAAGAACGTAAACAGAAATATCAAGGTGTGCAAACTACACCCTCCCCCATGCTTGAATGACACTGTCCCAGTGGCACTCCCCCATGCTTATATGAAACTAAGTGAATGCACATGAGAGAAATAAATGAGGGAAAAGAGTAGAATGACCTGACATGAATTAAAAATACACGCTCTATGAATGTAATGAATGCAATGTATACATGACAAAACATAAAACTCATGAATGAAACAAAAAGAATATGAAAAACTCATGAAAAAGTAAAAACAATATAAAATCTATAAATTCTAATCAAATCTAATAATATACAAGATATGGGTTGCCTCCCATAAAGCGTTAAGTTTCACGTCCCCAGCCAGACGGATCCCTGGAAAAACCTTCATCGTCCATGAGATCAATGGACATGAAGTATCGCTCAATGAGGCTCTATAAAGAAAAGAGTCATTTGTGACACTACGCACTGTGTTTCCATCACGTCTACCTCTAACTGTAGGATCATAACTCTCTCGACGTGAAGAACAGAGATTAGTCTCATCTGAGAGACTGGTCAAGAAATGAGAGTCTAGGACCGACCGAGTATCAATGAATGCAACTTCAGACAAGTGGTGAATATGATCAGGCTTGACTTGGTCAATCACCTTCTGCATCTGCACCTCTTGCTTACTAAAAACAATCGGTGATCCTAAAAGCTGAGAAAATGGGGCTTTATATGATGATAATGCATGCTGTGAGTAAGGCCTCTTCTGTTGAGGTATCATAGAGATCGACTCGTCAGTAGAAATGACATGAGGTTCATGAGTCGATTCCTGAGTGGAGTGACACTCCTTTCCATACTGAAGGGATGTAACAGATTTGACTTGCTCATGATGTGAATCAGTGGGTTGCAAGTCAAATGATATGGAATCCTCTCCCTTTGAGACAACAGACTGACTATGAAGGTTCCCCTGGCTTTGCCTAGTGAAAGTCTCAACCAATTGTCCCATTTGAGTCTCTAGCTTGGATATTGACTGCATATGGGAGCTCAAAACTTGTAATATCCTATCTTGGAAGGATTGACTAAATGAAGGCTCATGAGAATGGGGTTGAGTATAAGCAGGTTGGGCTGAAGGATGAACCTGTGGAAAAATGGGATGCGAGTAACCTTGTGAAAGGTTACTGGGTCTATACTGTGTCTGGGAGGGCTGATGGGATGAGGAAATAAACTGGTTTCGCCAACCTGGGTTATATGAGGATGTAAATAAATCGGGCATGGGTTTAGCGAAACCTTGGGCAGCATTCACCTGCTCCTGAACGAATTCAGGATATAATGGCACTGTCGGACAATCCGCAACACAGTGTGCAGGGCTAGCACATAGCTCACACACTCTTTCTACTGGACTTCTCGAGGAATTGGCTAGGAATTGATCTAACTTCCTAGTCAACTGGTCAACCTTGGTATGTAATTCTAACTCGGACCCAACTTCGGAAATCCCAACTTTCCTAGGACCACTAGACAGAGATGTAGTCCTATCGAGCCGTGAAGACAAGGTATGATGCATCGTGTTTTCACTCAAGGTCTCGAATAGAGACCATGCTCCGTCCTCACTCTTGAGCATAAAAGTGCCCCCACAAGACGAATCAACCATTTGACGATGCTTCTCAGTAAGCCCGTCATAAAAATACTGCACCAACTGCCAACGAGGCACCTGGTGATGGGGACACTTGCGGAGAAGATCTTTCAATCTCTCCTAAGACTCGTGAAACTGTTCTCCCTCAATTTGAGAAAAACTGGTTATAGCTTTACGAAACTGGTTCGTCTTACCAATTGGGAAATATTTTTTTAAAAATTCTCTCTGCATTCCTTCCCAAGTAGTAATACGAACCGTCTCAAGAGATTTTAGCCAGTGCTTGGCTTTATCTTTGAGAGAGAACGGAAACAAAGTCAACCGCATAGCATCATCTCCAAAGTTATTGATTCGCACAGTCGAGCAAATCTCAAATAATTCGTCGAGATGACGATATGGGTCCTCATTGCTAAGGCCATAAAACGAAGGTAGCATTTGAATCACACTGGCCTTAATCTCAAAATGACTCGCTCCTACATCAGGTCTCGTGATGCAGGAGGTGGGAGTATACGTATTTGGCATGAAGTACTCCCTCAAAGGATGGATCAATTGGTGATCGTCAGCCATTGCGTACATCTTGGAGTAGACCGGTGTAGCACACGTCCTAACTTTGGGTTTTCTACCTAACTAACGCACTAAGCGGCCAAACCACGCAAACCACAAAGCGAGTGAACTAAAAACAACAAAAACTAAACAAACACCATGCAGTTACACATAACAGAGATTATGCATAAGAAATATGAAATCTATGTGTACGGTACCAATCGTACACAGTCACCTCTAAGGGGGTCCTAGTAGGTGGGCTGTGCAGAAAAGTAAGTTCGTCTCTAAGATATGCACATACGTGGTTCTAAACCTAAATGCACACAAACACTAGGCAATAAAGTGAATACTAATATTACGCCGTTCCCCGGCAACGGCGCCAAAAATTTGATGTCTTCTTTTAAATCGTTGTAATTTTGAAAAGATTTTTAAATGTAAAACATGTGAAAACCAGACATCAAAAAATAAAAACCGGTTCTCACTAGTGGATGAGACTGGGTCAAACTCAGGGAACGGGAATATTTCGTATTCAAGTACACAAATCTAAACTATTCTTTATTGCCGAATTATTGAAATGTAAAATGTTCAGAAAAGGTAAAAACAACTAACTATTACAACAAATGAATACCCTTCGCAGAGGGCGTAAAGTGCAATATTTACAAACCCAATTAAATTCCTAATTCTAAACTAAAAAGTAAAAAGAAGCTTTATTCTTCGTACTTGTGTCACGTAATCACTTCCGCTCCAGTCTCGTGCTATCCTGCACAATTCAAATGACACGAGCAGTACAAGAGAAAGAAGTAAAAACTATACTAAACACAGTTTATGCTAATTCAATGCTAGAAATAAGAAAGAAATCAGAAAAGACATCTAAATGACTAATTACAATTAAAAACTAATTCTAATTAAATCTACTAACAACTAACTAATTACAAAACAATTAACTAACAGTTACTTAACTAATAACTAATGCTTACTTAACAAAAGAAAGAAAAGGAAAAGAATTGTTTTAAAACAAACTAGAAATTAATTGAATGACAGGAAATGAACTAAAAGACTGGAAAATGAAGTAAACAAGAAAAATGACTTGAAGTAAAACAAAACGTGAAACAGGAAAACAGTAATTATAAAAATGAAAGACAAAAGAAAATTGAATTAACAAAAACACAACACCAAGAAATTAAGCAGATGAAATAAGATCTATACTAACAATAAAAACAGGAAATGAAAACTTTAGAAAACAAGAACATGCAATGAATGAGAAACAGAAAAAAACTAAATGAAGAAACAGAAAAATGAAATTCAGTAAATGAACATACATACATCTAACACTTGATCGACAGAAATTTAATGAATACATGATACTAAAGCATGAAAAACAGAAAATTAATATGTGAAAAACAAAACAGAAAAACAATGAAGTCAAATCGAATCTGCATGATATTAATGTGATGAATGAAACAGAATGTAAAAACAACACATGAACAAAACAAATTGAATAATGCAGAACAGGAAGTATGATACCAGAAATAATAACCAAAACAAACAGAGAATAAAAGAAAGTAAGCAGGAAATTAACGACTGCAAAACAGTGGAATCAAAGAATAAAAACAAAGAATTAAATCAGAAAATGAAAAACGAAATGAAATCTGGATATGAACAAAGCAAAGAAACAAGATTGAAATTCACGCAGAAAAAAAATCAGAAATCAAATTTAAAAACTAACAAAATGAACTAACAAAAAAATCAGGAAATTCAGAATAGCAAAAACAGAAAAATTCAAAGAATCGAATCTGAAAATCGGAAAAAGAAAGAAACATACACTCTACTATTTTGTTTTTTTTTTTATTATGGAAAAAAAATGAAGAAACAATGAAAGAAACTAGGAATATGCAGATGATTAATACAGGATACAATGAATCATGCAATGAAGAAAAATTTGGGAAACAATATAAAGTTTGATTTCTTTTTTTTCTTTTCGGTTTTAAAAAAAACACAGCATGACAGAATTTATTGAAAAGAAGAAGAAGAAGATGAAAATCGGAAGAAGAAGAAGAGGAAGATGCAGATGAGGAATCAGAAGAAGAAGAAGAAGAAAAATAGGAAGAAGAAGATGCTGAAGATCGGAGGAAGAAGAAGAAGATTGCAGATTGGGAGAAGAGGAAGAGGAATTAGAAGAAGAGGACTTATCGTGAAATGGAGGGAATCGGGGAAGAAGCGGCGACCTCCACCACCACTGTCGTCGCCGGAAGGAAGCTCCACCACCACTGCCGTCGCCGGAATATAGACAGAGAAAGAGGGAGAAGGGGAAGTTAGGGAAAGAAGCAGCCACCGGCGATGGTGGAAGAGATTGAGAAAACAGAGAAGAGAGGGAAGAGTGGGAAAGAGGGGAAAGAGGAGCTTCAGCCGTGAATGGGGGAGGCGCGTTTTTCTTTTCATTTTTCTGGGTTTTAAAAACAAGCAAACCGGTTTTGAACCGGTTTGCTGTTTGTTTGTTTTAACAAAATCCAAACCGGCTGGAACCGGTTTACTTATTATATTTTTTTTTCAGTTTTTAGAAATGCAAACCGGTTCAAGCCGGTTTGTGTTATTTTTTCCAGTTTTTTCAATTTTCAAAAATTACAAACCATGTAATGGTTTGTTTTTATTATTTTTTTTTCATTTTTAAAAGTAAAGAAAACCGTATAAATCGGTTTATTATGAAAATTTTCAAAAGTTAAAAAAAAACAAAATTATTTATTTATAAAGAAACTCAAAAACTATTCTAACTATATATATATATATTTTTTCTTTTCTAAAAAACAAACACTTAAAATGAATATAAAACTATTTTCTCCATTTTTTATTTTTTTATTTTTATTTTTAATAAAAACTAAAACTAAACTACTATGACTATAACAAAACTAAAATAGGCATAAAAATGTAAAATAAAACTATTTTTCATGCATTTTCTATTTTTAAATCATTTTAGCACATTTACTCGAGAACTAACATAAAATTGGGTTTTTGAAACATTATTTTATAAAATCATGCATATTTTCATGTTAATTAACCCTGAATTATATGCATGATCACTTTCAATCTCAAAGTTCAATTTAACTTTGAGATTTCAAAGTCATTTTTATATTCAAGTTCAAATCAGATTTCAAAGTTCAATTTAAACCTTGAAATTCCAAATTCATTTTATTCAAAACTCCAATCAAAATCAAAGTCCAATCTAACTTTGAAATTCTTGATTCATCTTCTGAATTTAACTCCAAATCCACTTTAGGATCCAGAATCCAATTTCACTTTTGGATCTCAGACTTCAGATCCAAATCCATCTTAGGATCCAGAGTCCAACTCTACATTGGATCTCAGACTTCAGATCCAAATCTATTTTAGGATCTAGAATTCAACTTCCACTTTGGATCTTAGACTTCAGATCCAAATCCATCTTAGGATCCAGAACCCAATTCTACATTTGGATCTCAGACTTCAGATCCAAACCCATTCTAAGATCCAGAACTCAAGTCCATCTCGAATTCCAAATCTCGGATCCCATTCTGTTTAGAATCCGAAATCCAATTCCAAATTCTAGATTTCAAATTCCATTGTCGGATCTAATCTAAATCCATTTCTATTCTAAAATACCATTTGATTTTTTTAGTCCATTCCAATTTCAAACTTCAAAAATCTAAATTCAATTCCATCTCAAGTATTCATTTCCCTTCCTAAATCCAAAGTTCAAATTCAAAGTCCATTTCTGACTTTGAAATTTCATTTCAAAAGTTTCAAATCATTCTTTCTCATTTATTTTCTCAACTCTGATTTACTTCAAAGACTTGGAATTTCTCTGATCTATCTCAAATTCTAAGTTAGATTCAACCATTTCTTCATTCCCCTACCCAGTTCATCCCAGAATACTTGGAAACTTTCAAAAACATCTTTTCAAAAAAAAGAGCATACATCCTTGCATTACATAAGCATGATTCTTTGTGCATTTAGAGTTAGAATAAATTCTTAGATTATATTTAGGCAAAGCAAAAAAGCATAGATTCGATCCTTGGTTCGATTACCCCTGGTAAAGGCGCTAGGAACGGTCGAACCTCGTACCGACGAGCGAATCCCGTCTCTCCATTTTCCCGCAAATTTTCAAAACGAAGGCGAGTTAAATTTCTAAATATTTTTTTTCAAATCAAGGTCAAGTGAGACCGCGCAAAATAGTTCCTCTTCTCTGTTTCTTTCTTTCTTTTCTCTTCTCTCTTTCTTTTCTG
Source organism: Nuphar pumila (assembly GCF_984573655.1). NCBI lineage: Eukaryota > Viridiplantae > Streptophyta > Magnoliopsida > Nymphaeales > Nymphaeaceae > Nuphar > Nuphar pumila. The sequence goes on from NC_143261.1 coordinate 45,519,510, forward strand.
TCTTTTATTTCTCTCCCTTCAAAAAGGAGGAAAATAGAGGTTAGAAAAGGAATAGAGAAGGAAGAGAGAGAAACCACAAGAGAGGAAAAATTTTGCGATGATCACAACTCCAGAGGCCTGTTGACCCTATTCATAGTAGGGCGGTGTATTTCAACCAGGAAAACCCTACTAGGCTCAATTCGGATGCATCCTTTACTTGCAGTAGTTGGGTTCAATCCTTAGATCTTAAGGATAACCACGACCTCAAAACCCATGAGTGACTGAGGCCATCATGGACTCTATCAGGTCCAAAGTCAATATGTGTCACTCGAGGCTGTACCATCATTGTCTTCCACAGTGAGCATAATTCCTGAAGGGGTCTGCCAGTCTTACGATTACTTTGTCAGACATTGCATGCCATTTTAGGCAGCCTGTGCTTCAGCATTATGGAGATATGTACTCGACCCGATTCAGTATGCCCCAATCACGGTCATCAACCGAGGAGGATACTCCTCACTTAATCATCAACCACGGGGTTTTGATCATCGCAAAATTTTTCCTCTCTTGTGGTTTCTCTCTCTTCCTTCTCTTTTCCTTTCTAATCCCTATTTTTCTCATTTTTGAAGGGAGAAAAATAAAAGACAGAAAAGAAGAGAGAATAGAAAAAGAAGGGAAGAGAGAAGAGGAACTCTTTTACGGGGTCTCACTTGATCTTGATTTGAAAAATATTTAGCAAAAAAAAATAACTCGCCTCCATTTTTTGAAATATTTGGGGGGTAGCTTTGTTTTGGAAATCCGGGGTGTTACAGAATTGGTATCAGAGCATGTGTCTGAGAAACCTGGTTCAATATCCGTCATGTTCACAACATCGCACTGTAAGTATACATTTTATACTTTTTATACTCGCGTGATTATTGCTATCGTTGCAAGTTCATACACGATGAGTGGATATGCCCGTATAAAGTCCAGGACTGCCAGTTTTGTGGCGAAGATGGGCATTTCGCCAATGAATGCCAAAGGAAATATACCGCCAATATGGGTCGGCGGGCATCAAAGGGTCTTAAGGATGAGACTTCGCGTGTCAGTGGACCGCGTCACTCAAGTATTGAGAGCAACCATACCCCAATGACTTCTGATGGATCACCAAGGCTGAGAGACTTCGATTTGAACTTCCTTGCAGAAGTCAATCACTCGCCAAGCTACCATCCGACATCACATACGCCGAGCTTGAATGGCAGGAATGAAAGAGGAGATTCCTTTCATTCACCGATCATAATTTTAGACTCCCAAAGTCTTGATACTGCCGATTGGGAGAGTGGACCGGCTTCCCTCATCTATCCCCAATATTCGCTTGAGAGTGTGAAAGTGCCGCCCAAGCCGATTCTGGTTGTGCCTAAACAAGGAAATCCAGAATCGGCTTGGGCGGCACTTTCACACTCTCAAGCGAATATTGGGGATAGATGAATAGGCACAAAGCAATAAATGGACCTTTATGAGTTCATCTTCATCAAGGAAATCCAGGTCTTAAGAGACTGGTGATGTTTTGGAGTCAATAGACTCATGTATATAGTTTCTCACCGCCTAAGTCTGCCAGTACGGCATGACGCTTGTGTTAAGGCGATGTTTGTGTAAATGAATGTATATAAGTAAATAAAGCTTTTACTTCCTGATATACATCGAGAAATTAAAAACAAGTGCTTGTGTGTGAATAGATAAATGGCTCCTACGATGAGGAGAACCATGATGAGCGAGGAGTCCCACACGCAAGGATTTCTGCTAAAGACGCTCAACAACCTGGTTACAGCCATCCGTGAAACGAGGCCAGAACCAGTCACACCTTGCAACGAGAACCTGGGAGGAATAACCTATTTGAAGTTCCTCAAACTTGACCCGCCAGTTTTCGTCGGTAGAGCTGATCCAGAACTCGTAGAGAGTTGGATTAAAGAGAGTGAATGTGCCTTCCTGGTATTGGGTGTACCAGAAGAGAAAAAGACCAATTTTGGCACGTACTGATTAAAGGATAATGCACGAAAGTGGTGGGATACCATTAATCTTATCCAATTCTCACAAGTTGAAGTCATCCCTTGGACTGACTTTCGGAGAACTTTCATGGATAACTACTTCCCATTGCATTTCAGAAACAAGAAAAAAATGGAGTTTCTGGAGTTGGAGCAGGGCGGTATGAGTTTGATGGACTATACCACCAAATTTCAGAATCTAGAGCGCTACTGCTCTCGATTGTTCAAGACACACCAAGAAACGACCGACAAGTATGTGAATGGTCTGCGCGAAGGGCTGCGATCTCGTGTGGTAACAAGCATGCTCTCAACTTTTCAAGCTGCGGTGGCAGCAACTTCGAGAATCCAATAGGATTGGGCACGATCGAAAGTGATCGTAGCAAAGAAGCCCATAGTAAATGGTGGGAATCGTAAGAGAACGTTCCCAAGTGGCCAGGGTTCACGACAACCTTTTCAAAAGAAGAAGTTCCAAGGTGGGAACAACACTCAACAAGTCGTGAGGCCAAGACAGAACACGACTCCGAATGGTCAACAGTCCAACTTCAGCTGCCCGAAGTGTCGTGTGAACCACCCTGGAAAGCCATGTCCTCATGACATTAGTGGTTGCCTTTATTGTGGAAAGATGGGTCACTTTATAAGGAATTGCACCAAGAAGGCTGCAGATGAACAGAGGAGTAATGCCGCATCTGCCGGACCCTCTCGACAAGCACCGCAACGCTTTCAGTTCCAGCGATCGCCACCTAGAGTAGAACAAAGGCCTGCTGCAGGTCGTGTATATGCTGTAACGACTGAACAAGTCGAAAATGGTGACCTAATTGAAGGCACCGTACCTGTTAATGAACATGCAACTTACGTCTTATTTAATTGTGGTGCTACTCATACCTTTATCTCCGATAATTTCACCGAACAACTCCACGCCTCGGTGCAACCGGTTGATAAAATGATCAAGGTATATAACCCGTTGGGTTCATGCACCAAATGTATCCGGTGTGTGAAAAACTTAGATATTGAGATAGCGGGGCAACACTTGCCTACTGATGCCATCCTTATCGATATGGTACAGTACAATGTCATTCTGGGAATGAATTGGTTGGCCCAGAATAATGCCAAGATTTTGTGCCGCGAGGGTAGAGTGATTCTATCTCGACCTGGATTGCCTAAGATGGAATATCGGTTGTCCAAACCAATTCTATAGAAAAGACTCATATCAACACTTAAGGTACAAAAATACCTTAGAAAGGGTTGTGTGACCTTCCTGTTGAGTCTCTCAGTGGAAAAATCCAATGACCAACCCTTTGAGAGTTTGGAAGTGGTGCAGAAGTTTCTCGATGTGTTTCTTGAGGAATTGTCAGGACTTCCGCCACTTCGTGAGGTTGAATTTGGAATTCAATCCTTACCTGGAACAACGTCGATATCCAAAGCCCTGTATCGAATGGCGCCAGTTGAACTCATTGAGTTAAAATGTCAGTTGGAAGAACTGATGGAACAAGGGTTCATCCGTCTGAGTGTATCATCGTGGGGAGCCCCGGTGCTATTTGTAAAGAAGAAGGATGGATCCCTTCGGTTATACATCGATTATCATATGCTTAACCAGGCAACTATCAAAAATAAGTACCCGTTGTCTCGGATTGAATATTTATTCGATCAACTCAGAACTGCCAGAGTATTCTCCAAGATCGACCTCAGATCTGGGTATCATCAACTTAGAGTTAAGGAGGAGGATATACCCAAAACTGCCTTCAGAACGAGATATGGCTATTATGAGTTCGTAGTAATGCCCTTCAGACTCACTAATGCGCCTGCTGCCTTTATGGATCTAATGAATCGGATATTCAGACCGTTTCTGGACAGCTTTGTCATCGTCTTTATCGATGACATTCTCGTATATTCAGAGAACCCGGAAAAACACAGTGAGCACTTGAGTATCGTTCTGAAAACCCTTCAGAATAATCAACTCTATGCCAAGTTTTCAAAATGTGAATTCTGGCTAGACAAAGTGATGTTCCTTGGCCATGTAATATCTAAAGATGGGATTGCAGTGGATCCCGCAAAGGTGGAAGCTGTGATGGACTGGAAGCAGCAAAAAAATATCACTGAGGTTCGTAGCTTCCTTGGACTTGCCGGATACTACCGGAAGTTCATACAAGACTTCTCCTGAATCGTCGTACCCATGACGAAACTATTAAAAAAGGGAGCGAAGTTTGAATGAAACGACCAGTGTAAGGAGTGATTTGATATTCTCAAATAGAAGCTTACAATAGCTCTTGTCCTTACTCTACCTTCTGGTCAGGGAGGATTTGTCACTTACACGGATGCCTCAGGAACGGGTCTGGGTTGCGTATTGATGCAGCATGGCAAAGTGATCACTTATGCCTCATAACAATTAAAGGTCCATGAGAAAAATTATCCAACCCATGACCTGGAGCTTGCCGGGGTGGTGTTCGCGCTTAAAATCTGGCGACACTACCTATATGGAGAGAAATTTGAGGTCATATCGGACCATAAAAGCTTAAAATACCTCTTTTCTCAAAAAGAACTCAACATGCGGCAACGACGATGACTGAAATTCCTCAAAGACTATGAATTCATGCTTTCTTATCACCCTGGAAAGGCGAATGTAGTTGCAGATGCCCTTAGTCGCAAGACTGTTGGCACTCTGGCCAGCCTCGCAGGACAATGGAAGTTGATGGAGGATTTCGTCAACTGGAAGCCATTCTTGGCTGATCCAAAAGTGAAATTTGAATGTTAGCAATCGTTTGAACGTATCAAGAAATATCTTCTTAATCCGCCTGTTCTGAAGCCACCAGAATAGGGATAGCCTCTTTTGCTATATGTTTCAGTTAACCAAGCCGCTTGTGGCGGATTCTTGGCACAGTATGAGGAAGGCAGTTTGATTGAACATGTGATCATGCATATAAATCAGGATTAATTAACATTTAAATATGCATGATTTTTAAAATAATGTTTCAAAAACCCAATTTTATTCTAGTTTTCGAGTAAATGTGCTAAAATGATTTAAAAATAAAAAATGTATAAAAAATAGTTTTATTTTACATTTTTATACATATTTTAGTTTGTGTTCTATTCATAGTAGTTTAGTTTTAGTTTTTAATTAAATAAAAAAAATAAACAATAGAGAAAATAGTTTTTTTTTAAATCATTTTAAATGTTTGTTTTTTTTTTTTTTAGAAAAGAAAAAATATATATAGTTAGATTAGTTTTTGATTTTCTTTATAAATAAATAGTTTTGTTTTTGAAATAAAAGGATTAATAGGTTTTCTTTATTTTTTTTATAAAATAATAAAAACAAATCATTACATGGTTTGTAATTTTTGGAAAATTGAAAAAAAATATAATAACACAAACCAGTTGAACCAGTTTGTATTGCTAAAAGAAAATAAAAAAAAATAATAACCAAACCGGCTTGAACCGGTTTGCATTTGTTTCAAACCGGTTCCAGCCGGTTTGAAAGGTTTGAACTTGTTAAAAACCCCCAAAATCACAAAAATCGGGTGCCTCTTCTCATTCACGCCTGAAGCCCTCTTTCCCCTCTGTCCCTCTATTCCCTCTCTTCTCTCCTTTCTCCACCATTGCCGGTGGCTATACTTTTTCCCTAACTTCTCCTTCTTCCTCTTTCTCTATCTACACTCCAGCCGGCGGCAGTGGTGGAAGCTCCTCATTCCGGCGACAGCGTGGTGGAGGCCGCCACCTCTTCTTCAGCTTCTTCTTCATCACGGTAAGTTCTGATTCCTCCTCTTCTTCTTCAGTTTTTCTTCTTCATCCTCTCTGATTCATCTTCTTCTTCTTTTTCTTCCGATCTAATTCATCTTCTACTTCTTCTTCTTCTTCCGATCTCCAGTTCTTCTTCTTCTTCTTCTTCTTCTTCTTCTTCCTCGTCTTCCTCCGATTTCTTCTTCTTCCACTTCTTCTTCTTCTTTTTCAAATCTTATTCCTCTTCTTTTTCTTCTTTGTTTTTTTTTTTAATCGATCATCTATTTGTTATGTCCTGTTTCTGAAAAACGAGAAAAGAAAATAAAATCATAATAAAAATCTGCATTATGTGTTGATTTCATCTTTTCATCCCCGATTTTCTCCTTTATTGTTTTTCATCCATCGTTTTTTTTACAGTTTCTTGTTTCTCTACATTTTTTAGTCATTCATTACATTTCTTCATTATGCATCCGATTTCCAGTTTTATTTCATCGTAATTGCTGTTTTCAATTTCCTATTTCCTGATTTTGTTGTTATGAATTATCTGTTGTTTCATTGTTGTAATTTTTGTTTTTTTTTAGCACTTGTTTCTTATTTTTCTTTACTGCAATTTCCTGTTTGTTTTTAAAATCAGTTTTACTATTGGCTGCACCTTCCGATTTCTTTATGTTTTCAATATTGTAATTTCATGTTTTTACATAGTTTGGTTTAATCATTTCCTGTTTTGTTTAATTTTCTAATTCCCTGTTTAGCATTTGCATCTTTCCTAGTTTTCCATTCCTTGATTTTTGTGTTTCTTCACTATATGAATTCTTTGTGTTCATTCTCTAAATTTTTGTTTGTTCAATCTTTGTTTTCCCTATTTTTACATGCTGAGTTCTCTATTTTACATTACAGCTAATCTTAGTTTTTCATGTGTGTTTATGTATTGAATTTCTTGTCTTTCTCATTCATTGATTCCTTGTTTTGAGTTCATATACTTTCATAAGTAGTTACTTTACTATTAGTTAAGTGATTAGTTCATTAACTGATAGACATTAGTTAATTGAGTAGTATTAGTTGTGAGTTAAGTAAACTGTTAGTTAGTTAGTTTGTAATCAGTAAGTAGTTAGTTAGATTTAATTAGAATTTATGTTCATTTGAAATTGTCATTTAGAATTCTTGTCTAATTTCCTTTTTATTTCTAGCATTTAGTTAGTTTAGTGTAATTTTCCTTCTATCTCTGGTACTGCTCGTGTTCATTTGAATTGTGCAGGATAGCACAGGAGTGGAGCGAAAGCGATTACGTGACACGAAGTACGAAGAATAAAGCTTCTTTTTGTTTTTTTTAGTTTAGAATTAGGAATTTGATTGGGTTTGTAAATATTGCACTTTACGCCCTCTGCGAAGGGTATTCATTTGTTGTAATAGTTAGTTGTTTTTACTTTTCTGAACATTTTACATTTCAATAATTCGGCAATAAAGAATAGTTTAGATTTGTGTACTTGAATACGAAATATTCCCGTTCCCTGAGTTCGACCCGGTCTCATCCACTAGTGAGAACCGGTTTTTATTATTTGATGTCTGGTTTTCACATGTTTTACATTTAAAAATCTTTTCAAAATTACAACGATTTAAAAGAAGACATCAATTTTTTGGCGCTGTTGCCGGGGAACGGCGTAATATTAGTATTCGCTTTATTGCCAAGTGTTTGTGTTGCATTTAGGTTTAGAACCACGTAGGTGCATATCTTAGAGTAGAGCGTATTTTTCTGCACAGCCCACCTACTAGGACCCCCTTAGAGGTGACTGTGTACGATTGGTACCGTACACATAGATTTTATATTTCTCATGCATAATCTCTGTTATGTGTAACTGCGTGGTGTTGGTTTAGTTTTTGTTGTTTTTAGTTTACTCGCTTTGTGGTTTGCGTGGTTTGGCCGCTTAGTGCGTTAGTTAGGTAGAAAACCCAGAGTTAGGACGTGTGCTACACCGGTCTACTCTAAGGTGTAAGCAATGGCTGACGATCATCAATTGATCCATCCTTTGAGGGAGTACTTCATGCCAAATACGTATACTCCCGCCTCCTGCATCACGAGACCTGATGTAGGAGTGAGCCATTTTGAGATTAAGGCCAGTGTGATTCAAATGTTACCTTCGTTTTATGGCCTTAGCAATGAGGACCCATATCGTCATCTCGACGAATTCCTTGAGATTTGCTCGACTGTGCGAATCAATAATTTTGGAGAAGATGCTATGCGGTTAACCTTGTTTCCGTTCTCTCTTAAAGATAAAGCCAAACACTGGCTAAAATCTCTTGAGACGGTTCGTATTACTACTTGGGAAGGAATACAAAAAGAATTTTTAAAAAAATATTTCCCAATTGGTAAGACAAACCAGTTTCGTAAAGCTATAACCAGTTTTTCTCAAATTGAGGAAGAACAGTTTCACGAGTCTTGGGAGAGATTGAAAGATCTTCTCCGCAAGTGTCCCTATCACCAGGTGCCTCATTGGCAGTTGGTGCAGTATTTTTATGACAGGCTTACTGAAAAGCATCGTCAAATGGTTGATTCGTCTTGTGGGGGCACTTTTATGCTCAAGAGTGAGGACGAGGCGTGGTCTCTATTCGAGACCTTGAGTGAAAACATGATGCATCATACCTTGTCTTCACGGCTCGATAGGACTACATCTCTGTCTAGTGGTCCTAGGAAAGTTGGGATTTCCGAAGTTGGGTCCGAGTTAGAATTACGTACCAAGGTTGACCAGTTGACTAGGAAGTTAGATCAATTCCTAGCCAATTCTTCGAGAAATCAAGTAGAAAGAGTGTGCGAGCTATGTGCTAGCCCTGCACACTGTGTTGTGGATTGTCCGGCAGCGCCATTATATCCTGAATTTGTTCAGGAGCAGGTAAATGCTGGCCAAGGTTTCGCTAAACCCATGCCCGATTCATTTACATCCTCATATAACCCAGGTTGGCGAAACCAGTTTATTTCCCCATCCCATCAGCCCTCCCAGACACAGTATAGACCCAGTAACCCTTCACAAGGTTACTCGCATCCCATTTTTCCACAGGTTCATCCCCCAGCCCAACCTCTTTATACTCAACCCTATGAGCCTTCATTTAGTCAATCCTTCCAAGATAGGATATTACAAATTTTGAGCTCCCATACGCAGTCAATAGCCAAGCTAGAGACTCAAATGGGACAATTGGTTGAGACCTTCATTAGGCAAAGCGAGGGGAACCCATCTAGTCAGTCTGTTGTCACATCCAAGGGAGAGGATTCCATGTCATTTGACTTGCAACCTACTTCACATCATGAGCCAGTCAAATCTGTTACATCCCTTCAGTATGGGAAGGCGTGTCACTCCACTCAGGAATCGACTCATGAACCTCATATCATTTCTACTGACGAGTCGATCTCCATGATACCTCAACAGAAGGGGCCTTACTCACAGCATACATTTTCATCATATAAAGCCCCATTTTCTCAGCCTGTAGGATCACCGATTGTTTTTAGTAAGCAAGAGGTACAGATGCAGAAGGTGCTTGACCAAGTCAAGCCTGATTATATTCACCACTTGTCTGAAGTTGCATTCATTGATAGTCGGTCGGTCCTAGACTCTCATTTCCTGACCAGTCTCTCAGATGAGACTAATGTTCGTTCTTCATGTCAAGAGAGTCATGATACTACATTTGGAGGTAGAAGGGATGGAAACACAGTGCGTAGTGTCACAGATGACACTCTTTTCTTCATAGATCCCGGTTGAGTCTGACTTCATGTCCATTGATCTCATGGACGATGAAGGTTTTTTCCAGGGATCTGTCTGGCTGGGGACGTGAAACTTAGCTCTTTATGGGAGGCAACCCATATCTTGTATATTATTAGATTTGCTTAGAATTTATAGATTTTATTTTGTTTTTACTTTTTCATGAGTTTTTCATGTTGTTTTTGTTTTATTCATGAGTTTTATGTTTTGTCATGTATACATTGCATGTATTACATTCATAGAACGTGTATTTTTAATTCATGTCAGGTTATTCTACTCTTTTCCCTCATTTATTCTCTCATGTGCATTCATTTAGTTTCATATAAGCATGGGGGAGTGCCACTGGGACAGTGTCATTCAAGCATGGGGGAGGGTGTAGAGTGCACACCTTGATATTTCTGTTTAAGTTCTTGCACATGTTTACACATCTCTCATGAAAAGTAGATTTTTAAAGAAAGAGTTTGAACTTATATGAATGTTATTTCAAATATGATGTTTTTAGAGGATTTTTAAGCCCCACGAAAAATTTTTCTGACATAAATCTAAAAATTATGGTTGTTTATGCGGATTTCGAGGAAATGCTGATAGATACATGTTAGAGTTTATTTTGAATCATAAATATGAATATGCACAGTTTTATTTTTGAAAAAAACTAAGCAAATGAACAAAAGCATAAAAATGAGCTCAAAAGAAAAAAATAGCATGCGTTAGGTTGTTTGGATAATTCCACAATCCTTAGTAGATGGAACTTAGATGTAAGTTGAAACTTTTAATTCCATTTTCGAAAAGGAGAGTGGAAAACTTCGTGATCCTAAGTAACTGAGAACAGATACAAGTTGAAATGTTTGACTCTCATGTTATAAGGGTGAATGAAGGAAGTCACTTTTATGTCTTAGTTGATATCTTTTGGTATGTATTGAAAAAGTATAGAAGATATTAACATTGCACAAGGCATAAAAGCAGATCACACGCAAGCTATATGAGAAAAATAAGTGCGCAAAAAGAAAAAGCGTGAAAAGAAAAAAAAGAGAGAAAAGAGCTTAAAAAGAAAGAAAAGTTCAGTGCTTAGAAGTGCGATTGAGAAAACCTGTGCAGAAAACATATGAGTGAGGATAAGTAAATAATAATATGTTTTTTTTTGGATTTTCTAAGAATAAAACATAAATAATTGTGATATTTAGAAAAGTGAAAGAAATTCTTTTCTGTGGTGGTGCATAAAAGACTCTAATTATATTTCGATTTTGAAATAATAGGAAATATTTGTGGAAACAAAGTCTTTGATTATCTACTGATTGTGAGGATGTGTAATATTATGCATACATGATAGAGATGTTTGTGGGTAGCATCACTGCAAACCCTCACGAGACCTTACTCGTCCACTGGGGTAACCCAGGGGTTGAAAGGGCTTGTTGCATAAGCTAAATGCAACCGTGATTCCTACGAAAGTGAGTTAGGTGATAGTTTGATTTCATGCATTTTTCTAGTTTGCTCGAGGACTAGCAAAACATAAGCATGGGGGTATTTGATCATGCATATAAATCAGGGTTAATTAACATTTAAATATGCATGATTTTTAAAATAATGTTTCAAAAACCCAATTTTATTCTAGTTTTCGAGTAAATGTGCTAAAATGATTTAAAAATAAAAAATGTATAAAAAATAGTTTTATTTTACATTTTTATACATATTTTAGTTTTTGTTCTATTCATAGTAGTTTAGTTTTAGTTTTTAATTAAATAAAAAAAATAAACAATAGAGAAAATAGTTTTTTTAAAATCATTTTAAATGTTTGTTTTTTTTTTTTTTTAGAAAAGAAAAATATATATATAGTTAGATTAGTTTTTTATTTTCTTTATAAATAAATAGTTTTGTTTTTGAAATAAAACGATTAATAAGTTTTCTTTATTTTTTTTATAAAATAATAAAAATAAATCATTACATGGTTTGTAATTTTTGGAAAATTGAAAAAAAATATAATAACACAAACCAGTTGAACCAGTTTGTATTGCTAAAAGAAAATTAAAAAAAAATAATAACCAAACCGGCTTGAACCGGTTTGTATTTGTTTCAAACCGGTTCCAGCCGGTTTGAAAGGTTTGAACTTGTTAAAAAACCCCAAAATCACAAAAATCGGGCGCCTCTTCTCATTCACGCCGGAAGCCCTCTTTCCCCTCTGTCCCTCTATTCCCTCTCTTCTCTCCTTTCTCCACCATTGCCGGTGGCTATCCTTTTTCCCTAACTTCTCCTTCTTCCTCTTTCTCTATCTACACTCCAGCCGGCGGCAGTGGTGGAAGCTCCTCATTCCGGCGACAGCGTGGTAGAGGCCGCCACCTCTTCTTCAGCTTCTTCTTCATCACGGTAAGTTCTGATTCCTCCTCTTCTTCTTCAGTTTTTCTTCTTCATCCTCTCCGATTCTTCTTCTTCTTCTTTTTCTTCCGATCTAATTCATCTTCTACTTCTTCTTCTTCTTCCGATCTCCAGTTCTTCTTCTTCTTCTTCTTCTTCTTCTTCTTCTTCTTCTTCTTCTTCTTCTTCTTCTTCTTCTTCTTCTTCCTCGTCTTCCTCCGATTTCTTCTTCTTCCACTTCTTCTTCTTCTTCTTTTTCAAATCTTATTCCTCTTCTTTTTCTTCTTTGTTTTTTTTTAATCGATCATCTATTTGTTATGTCCTGTTTCTGAAAAATGAGAAAAGAAAATAAAATCATAATAAAAATCTGCATTATGTGTTGATTTCATCTTTTCATCCCCGTTTTCTCCTTTATTGTTTTTCATCCATCGTTTTTTTTACAGTTTCTTGTTTCTCTACATTTTTTAGTCATTCATTACATTTCTTCATTATGCATCCGATTTCCAGTTTTATTTCATCGTAATTGCTGTTTTCAATTTCCTATTTCCTGATTTTGTTGTTATGAAATATTTGTTGTTTCATTGTTGTAATTTTTGTTTTTTTTTAGCACTTGTTTCTTATTTTTCTTTACTGCAATTTCCTGTTTGTTTTTAAAATCAGTTTTACTATTGGCTGCACCTTCCGATTTCTTCATGTTTTCAATATTGTAATTTCATGTTTTTACATAGTTCGGTTTAATCATTTCCTGTTTTGTTTAATTTTCTAATTCCCTGTTTAGCATTTGCATCTTTCCTATTTTTCCATTCCTTGATTTTTGTGTCTCTTCACTATATGAATTCTTTGTGTTCATTCTCTAAATTTTTGTTTGTTCAATCTTTGTTTTCCCTATTTTTACATGCTGAGTTCTCTATTTTACATTACAGCTAATCTTAGTTTTTCATGTGTGTTTATGTATTGAATTTCTTGTCTTTCTCATTCATTGATTCCTTGTTTTGAGTTCATATACTTTCATAAGTAGTTACTTTACTATTAGTTAAGTGATTAGTTCATTAACTGATAGACATTAGTTAATTGAGTAGTATTAGTTGTGAGTTAAGTAAACTGTTAGTTAGTTAGTTTGTAATCAGTAAGTAGTTAGTTAGATTTAATTAGAATTTATGTTCATTTGAAATTGTCATTTAGAATTCTTGTCTAATTTCCTTTTTATTTCTAGCATTTAGTTAGTTTAGTGTAATTTTCCTTCTATCTCTGGTACTGCTCGTGTTCATTTGAATTGTGCAGGATAGCACAGGAGTGGAGCGAAAGCGATTACGTGACACGAAGTACGAAGAATAAAGCTTCTTTTTGTTTTTTTTAGTTTAGAATTAGGAATTCGATTGGGTTTGTAAATATTGCACTTTACGCCCTCTGCGAAGGGTATTCATTTGTTGTAATAGTTAGTTGTTTTTACTTTTCTGAACATTTTACATTTCAATAATTCGGCAATAAAGAATAGTTTAGATTTGTGTACTTGAATACAAAATATTCACGTTCTATGAGTTCGACCCGGTCTCATCCACTAGTGAGAACCGGTTTTTATTATTTGATGTATGGTTTTCACATGTTTTACATTTAAAAATCTTTTCAAAATTACAACGATTTAAAAGAAGACATCAACATGCCATCTATTATGTAAGCAAGACTTTCATTGATTACGAGAAGAAATATTCTCAGATAGAGAAGACATGCCTATCACTGGTATGGATGTGTCAGAAGTTGAGACATTACCTGTTAGCATCAGAAGTCAAGATTCTCTCAAAACTTAATCCTCTCAAGTATATTCTCGAACAACCATTTCTCAGTGGACGGATTGCTAAGTGGCAAGTCCTGTTAATGCAGTATGATCTGGGGTATGTTTCTCAGCAATCTATCAAAAGCCAAGCAATTGCGGACCAATTGGCAGATTTTTCTTTGGCAAAAGATGTTAAAATCGAGGATAGTTTTCCTGATGAGCGGATCTGTAATGTCCAACAATCCCCAGTTTGGAATCTATTTTTCGATGGATCCAAGAACATGGCCAGCATAGGGATCAGAATCTTGCTGATCACACCCGAGAAAGAGATGATCCCCTTTTCTCTGAAACTGGATTTTCAATGTACCCATAATATGGCTGAGTATGAAGCTTTAATATAAGGTATGAGAATTTTGCAAGACTTCAATGTTAAGAGGGTACACGCTTTCAGCGATTCATTGCTCGTAGTCAGCCAAGTCAAAGCTGAATGACAGGTAAAAGATCAGAAGCTGCTACCTTGCCAAAAGATCGTTTTAGCCCTTATCAACAATTTTGATGAATTTCAGCTTTTCCATATCAAAAGAGAGTTTAATCAAATAGCTGATGGTTTGGTCAGCTTGGGCTCCATTATGTCTTTCAGAAATGGAGAGTCCTGTCGCTCTTTTGAAATCGGTAGATTTGACCAACCTGCCTTCATTTCGATAATGCAAGTCAACCAGGCGGAACAGAAAAGAAGCCTTGGTACCAAGATATTAAAAACTTTATTGAAACTGGTGAGCTTCCACCAGAACTATCAAAGAAGGAGAAAAAAGCAATTCAGCATATGTCCGCCCGCTATTTTATCCTTGCCAATGTTCTTTATCGTCGTGGGTTCAGTTCTGAGTATTCCAGGTGCCTAGACGAAGAAGAAGCCAAAGAAATCGTGCGAGAAGCACATGAAGGTATTTGCGGTAGTCATGTCGGCTACCAAACCCTTGTTAAACAAATCATTCGGGCATGATACTATTGGAGAACCATGCAGCAAGACTGCTATCGTTTTGTGAAGAAGTGCGTTCAGTGTCAGATGCACGCACCTTCCATTCATGCGCCAGCCACGTACTTGCAATCAGTCATGTCTCCATGGCCATTTTCTATGAGGGCCTTCGACGTCGTAGGACCCATCACTCCTTCAGCTTCCAATGGTCATAAATATTTCCTTGCCGCAACAGAGTATTTCACCAAATGGGTTGAAATCGTCACTCTGCGTACAGTGGAAGGTCGACATGTAATCTCGTTCATTCATAAGAACATTCTTTGTCGTTTTGGTATACCGCACGACATCGTGTCAAATAATGGTACTCATTTCAAGAATGAGAGAATGAAGATCTTTTGTTCAAAATTAAGAATTCATTATCATTTTTCAGCTCCTTATTATCCACAAGGAAATGGTCAGGCAGAAGCAACCAACAAGAGTTTGATTCGCATCTTGGAAAGAACCATTGAGACGGGTCGTGATTGGCACGAGAAAATCCATGATGCACTTTGGGCATATCGAACTACCATTCGAACCTCAACCAATGCGACTCCTTCAGAACTTGTTTATGGGACTGAGGTGGTGTTACCTCTTCATGTTCAGAAGTCCGCCCTTAAGTTCGCATCTCTTTTAGAGCTACCACTCGATCAGTGTCAGCAACAGAGATTGGTACAGTTGGATTTACTCGATGAGAAAAGACTCAAAGCAGCAGAGCACGCTCAGTCTTATCGTTAGAGGATAGCAAGGCAATATGCCAAGTCAGTCATCGAAAGAAGATTCCAAGTTAATGACTTGGTCCTTAGATCAACGACTCATCTCAAGCATCGTCCACGTGGCAAATGGTCACCAAACTGGGAAGGTCCCTACGTGGTGAAAGAAGCGTTGCCCCGTAATTCATATCGTCTGATTAATGCAGACGGGGTAGAACTATCCGAACCCATTAATGCTTGACATTTGAAGAAATTCTATACCTAGAAAATCTCTATTCTATCTTTTGTATTCTTCAAAAATTCCCTTCAATAAATGATCAATTATTCTTTTATCGAAATATCTCTCTTCCCCAGAATATACTGGGGCATTATTGTTATAAAGTTGCCTTTTATTCAAAACAACCTGTGTGCAGGCAGGATCTAATAAATCTCTCAATTTGCACGCATGTGCACTCAGTTGCATCCTTTGCATTTGCATTCATCTGCATCCATTTTACATTAAGCCTTATCACCCATTCAGGATAAGGGATAAATCCTGAGACCCCGGCAAGTCGTCCAAGTCATCGTCAATTGATGACCCTTCAAAATCCAGTGCTCGTACTAATAACCTTTTTAAAAAAAATCCAGTGCTCGTACTGGCAATCTTTCAAAACCTAGTGCTCGTGCCGGTAACCTTTCAAAATCCAGTGCTCGTACTGGTAATCTTTTAAAACCCAGTGCCCATACTGGTGACTTTTTTTTTGAAAATCCAATGCTCGTACTGGCAACCTTTTAAAACCCAGTGCTCGTACTGGCAAACCTTTTAAAATCCAGTGCTCGTACTGGTATTCTTCCCAAATCTGGTGCTCATGCTAATAGTTTTCTAAATCCTGTTGAAACTCTTTTGGTTTTCTTCCTAGTCAACGTTTCCAAACACAAAACATATTGGTCTAGTTTTCTTTCCTCCAAATGTCTTGAATTGGTCTAGAAGATCCGAGTTCCGACTCAAATTTTCTTCCAAATCCAATTCAGAATTGGTCTAGAAAATCAGAGTTCCGACTCAAATTTTCTTTCAAACCCAATTCGCTTAGCTTTCCTTTAAAAGTTCGAACTTCTACTCAAACTTTCCTGCAAATTTGGCAATTGGTCTAGAAGATCCGAGTTCCAACTCAAATTTTCTTCCAAATCCAATTCATCTAGTTTTCTTTCCTTCAAATGTATTGAATTGGTCTAGAAGATCCGAGTTTCGACTCGAATTTTCTTCCAAATCCAATTCAGAATTGGTCTAGAAAATCAGAGTTCCGACTCGAATTTTCTTTCAAATCCAATTCGCTTAGCTTTTCTTTAAAAGTTTGAACTTCTACTCAAACTTTCCTGCAAATTTGGCAATTGGTCTAGAAGATCTGAGTTCCGACTCGAATGCTCTTTCAAAATCCAATTCATCTAGTCTTTCCTTGAAAATTTGAATTCTGATTCAAAGCTTCCGACCGAACCCAGTTTTCCACTGGTCCGGTTAAATCCAATTTTCAAATTGGTTCTTTTATGAAATTCAACATCGTCTTGATTGCTTTACCAAATCTTGTGTTTTTATTGATGATCTTTCAAAATCTAGTGCTCGTACTGGTAACCTTTTAAAATTCAGTGCTCGTACTGGTAGTCTTTTAAAATTCAGTGCTCGTACTGGTAATCTTTCAAAATCTAGTACTCGTACTGGTAGTCTTTTAAAAATCCAGTGCTCGTACTGGTATCCTTCAAAAATCCAGGGTTTGTACTGGTAATCCTTTAAAATTCAGTGCTCATACTGGTATTTCTATCAAAGTTCGGTCTTCATACTGGTCGCAACATAAATCTCATATTGGGGTTCAGACTCAATGTTAATCTTCAAACCTGCAAACCAAACAATCTGTATCAGACCCTTGGGTCGTTCCATTCTGTTAATCTGACATTCGGGTTGCCGATTTTGTCAGACCTCTAGTCATTCGTGTTATCAAGCAGTTCTTTGAGTTATCAAAATCTATCAAAATCAATCGTCAAGTACTTCTCTTGCGAGGGACCCTTTTTCCAGGGAGAGTTCGAGGGAGCTCGTTTCTTTTCGCATGTCTTTATTGTTTGTTCGTTGAACCCCTTTTTCTAGAGAGAGTTTGAAGGGATTCGTGCTTCACGAACAGTTTGCAAAATAATCTTTATTGTCATGCAAGGAACCCTTTTTCCAGGGAGAGTTTTGACGGAAGCTCGTCCTCCTTATAATCATAAATGTCTTTTGTTAGGCCACCCCCGTCATCGAGGACCCTTTTTTCAGGGAGAGTGTGATGGACTCGCTCCTCTATGATATCCTTCCAATCTTTGTTAGCGGCCCCCTTTCTATAAGAGAAGCCTAGAAATAGGGAGTTTTGACAAAAGCTTAATTTCTCTTCAAAAGTTCATTTTGCAAACGCCTCCTCTTCAGGGAAGAGAGGAGTATCTTTTTATTACCCGTTTAGGTAAGGGTCAAGCCTGAGTCTCTCCTTTTGGGAAAAGGAGAGGAGAATCTAGCCACGGATGTGTCATTTAGATCTCAAGTGATTTCTTTCACCAAGGATTCCAAGAATATTTTGCCAATTTGTCATGAAAAATAGTTGTTGATCTCAAAATCTTTATTGCATAAAATTGTACCTCGAAATACCTTCAGTATTACTTTCGAAAGGACAAAGCTTTCGCGAAAAAGGATTCAAAGTTCAAAATCTTTCTATTGGCCAACCAAGAGGATGAAGAATAAATCCGTGATATGGCCAACAAAGAAAATTCAATGTTGTTGCAAAGCCAGAAGTGATTGATATTGATCGCAGTCAATGACATATTTTTAAAGACCTTTCTTGAAAAATAAAGCAGTCAAAATATATTGAGTGATACAGAAAAATCCACTCAACCTTCATATCTCCTCAATCACCTAAGCTGCAATTAACTATCGGCAAAAGGGATCTCTCAATTGTCGTCAAGATGAAGACGAATTATGCGAGTCGACCCCTGGGGCCAAAGAAGATTTGGATCATCTCCAAGATGACGGAGTTTGTGACAGATCCTTCCAGAGAAAGCCTAGATCACCGTCGAGATGAAGGCGAGTGTGATGGACCTACCGACAAACCCTAAAAAATATTTAATTTCTGCTATCATCAAGAGATTCCCAACCAATGAGCCAATAATCGTCAAGATAATCCCTGAGAAAAGAAGGATCAGAACATCTGTGAGATGAAGGAGTTTGTGACGTACCCTTACAAAAAAAAAAGAGAGAGAAAAGTCAGGACATCTCCAAAATGAAGGATGCTGTAATTCCCGAAAAATCCAAGAGAGCTCAAATTTTGTCAAAAAGAGTGCAGAAAGATCATCATGAGAAAAGAATCCCAGGATATCAGACTACCGAATCTATCAAGAATCTTCTTTAATTTTGTGAAATTCTTTTATCAATATCCTTTCACCAATAGCTCTCGCAATATCAAGAATATATTTTTTTCCACCCATATCAAGGAAATTGATAGCTTCCTTGAGAGAAAGTCAATGGCAATGATATTTGAATTCGAATCTTGATTCTACGGAGTTAAGCCCATTCGGAGGTAATACTTGTTATCGTCGCGAAATTTTTCCCCCGTCTTCCCTTCCTTGCGGAAGAGAAAAAGAGAGAAACGCTTTCGCGCTTCAAACTTTGACCGGATTTTGGAAATTGTTTTGAAATACTCGCCTCCGTTTTTGAAAATTGCGGGAAAATCCATGGGATGGGGCTCGACCTGTCGGTACGAGGTTCGACCGTTCCTGCCGCCTTTAACAGGGGTAATCGAACCAAGGACCAAAACTATGCTTGACTTAGCGAAATTATCAAAGTTATGTTCTATCCTAAATGCATAGAGAATTCAGGCATGTGCTATGAGATTTTGGAAAATGCCAGTTGGAAAACATGATGTATGCTTAGAAAAACATTTGGAGTTGGGAAGAATCTCTCAGGAAAAAGGTCAATTTCTCAAGAAACTCAGATAAAAAAGGGGTTTTTGAAAACATGAGAAAGCTTATAAAGATGTGGAAAATTCAGAAATAGTTGAAAATCTTGGGAAAATGGAAGTGATTCTTGAGAGAAGATGAACCTTTTGAAAAGGGAAACACTTCTTAGGAAAACTTGGACTTTGAGAGTTTTCTTAGGAAAATGATGGAAAATTTATAGGAAAATTCATTGGAGAAGGAAATTCAAAACTTGGGGAATCGAAATCCTGGGAATTTTACCTTTTAAAATACTTGGAAATCGATTTTGGATCTTGGAGAAAGATTGAGGAACTCTTTTGAATCTCTTAAGAAAATATCATTTTCCAGGGAAAACTGTGGAGAAACTTGTCTTTGGAAAACCGATTTTAAAAAAATCCTTAGAGTTTCTTGAGAAATCGATTTCTTGAGAATGAAGTTTTCTTGAGAAAATCTTGAGAAAATCAATGATTTCATGATGCAAATGATATGAGTGAATGAATGCACTTTGAAAAGATTTTCTAAGAGATTTGTTGGAAAAATATGCATTAAGTCAAGATAAATCCTTCACATATTCTGACTGTGGCCATGAATATGTTCAGAATTTAGTTGATTTGATGCACATGATTTTGAAAACTTTGGAGATATGATGTGCATTTTAAGATAGCCTAAGAGTGTAGGCTCAATGTGACTAGTAGAAAGATGACGGATCTGGGTCTCGTCCATATTCCGACTAGGGCCGTAAATATGGATCCCACCGAGTCCATCAACTCCCTAAGAGTTGGTGCACGTGCCATTCGTGAACATCCATAGTGCTTTTGAAATAAAATGCATGAATCATATAATCAGGATATTGCATAAATTCAAACTATATGACATGCATCCTAGTCTAAGTAGGAAATTAAATCTCTTATTCCAAAATTTACATTATTACATCACTAAATAAAGGAAATAAAAGAAATTTGCAGACTTCAGCTCCTTCTTTGGAATGTCCCTGCCAAGCTTGAAATAAAGTTAGCTCAAATATGTGGGTTTTTCCAAGATTTTCCAATAATATTATGAAATTATTGGACTTAATTGGATATAAACCCTATTCTCATGCTTTCTTGATATTTGAAATGATGAAAATGCAAGAAATTCAGTGGAAAACAGTTTGAAATTCGGAATTGGGGTCAAAATGACCAAAATACCCCTAAAATTAAAGTTACACCTTTAAAATCAGGGTTTTTTTGAAGGAAAACTTAGTAAAATTGGGATTTCGAAATTCAAATTGAATTCAATGATGATGAAATGCAATATGACATGCTTCTAAACACATTAGGACTGTAAAATCAGAATTTGACATTTTGAAATTTAGCCAAAATAACGAATTTCGCTTGTTTTTCACTTGGATCGGGGTCCTGCGGGACCCTGTTTTGGTATTGTGGATAATCCGAACCTCAAATGGATTCCAAATTGCACCAAATTCGGTATGAAGCATCTACTTACTTTGATAAACAACCTAGAATGCTAAAAATCATGAAATGATATGATTTAAATGCCAAAATTCAAAGAAAGTCCTAAAAATGATGGATTTTGCCTATGGATCCGAACCAAATGCAATGCCTAATATGATAATGCAAGATTTACACCATGGAAACTTCTGATATTTTGCAGACTGCTAAAAGACCCGAAATGGAACATTTTTGGTTTTTACAGCCTCGGGATTTGAGCCATGGTGAGTTCAATAACAGGGATTTAGTTCTGACATAGATAAAAATCATCCTAATCTGATGTAAAATGCTAAAAAAATACAAAACGGCCATGGAAATTTATGAAATTAATCAGAGCTATGCATGACACCTACATGAACAACTGTCATGTTTATGACTTCGGCATTTGATCAACACAAACACCGATAAAAATATAACTATTCCTGCCTAAACTAACAGAACAGACAAATGTAGCAAAACAGGGGGGCTGACAAGAAAAATCCGAAGCAGGGGTCAACACTGTTCTAAAAATTACAGGCTTTCAGATTCAAACAGAGTACATCTCGGACACCACTTTCACTTTTTACAGTTTTGGATTTGGAGCAACACACAAAGATAAACCATAGCCCTAAGTCGATCTAAGATCTCAGAGGCCCAAATTAGGCTCTGACACGTGTACCGACATCTCGGATTTGTGTCAGACATTAAAAAAAATCAGAAAAATCTGATACAATCATATTAAAAACTAGACATTCTCCCGAGTTCAAAACATCTTTCGGATCGAAAATCGGATCTTCGATGAGGGATATCTCGATTTTACAAGTCGGAAAATGATTTTCAAAACGTATCCCGGGTAACAAAACCCGACTTGCCATTTTGAATGTTTACCGCAGTAAACAAATTCAAATACCTCCGAATTTTTGGCAAAATTTCAGGGACACCTAAGGGCGCATTCAGTGATTTTTTTGGGATTTTTAATAAAAAACAAATGCATGAAATGACGTGTGGACTGACTGACAAAAACAGAGACCTACTGAAAATAAGCAGAATTGAAATAAAGGCTAAGTTAATCCTAATTAATTCATGAAATGTACTAAATGAATGAAATAAAATGCAAATTAAACCTAGCTAACTATATGAATGTTAAAAATCATCAAGGAAGCATAACAAAACATTTTTATATATGTCGTTTTATGAGAATAGCTCAATCCATCCCTCGGATGAGCTCTTTCTTCAAACGACCCCCGATTCGAATTATGGAATCACATCAAGGGGAAAAGAAGTGCACCTTGCTTCGTTACGCAGCGTAGGAGCTCTTGAAATGGGCAGCTATCACGAGCTTCCTTCGTCCTTCGCTCCGAGCTTCGGATGGTCCACCAAAATCGACCTCTGTTGGAATTGAATTGGCCACAGCACGAGCTCTACTCCACCTTCTTCAATGCGCCAAAGGGGGCACGATTTCCAAAGTTCAAAATCGGATTCTAGGAAGGCTAGGTCGGATTTTCCAAGTTCACCAGAGCTAAAAAAATGATCTCCTTTAGGCTGGGCGTGAACCCTTGTTTTTATAACTTTTCTAAAAATTTTTGAAATTCAAACAGGCTCAATCTGAGCCCTCCATGTGGCGCCATCTCAGGGGGTGCCATCTGAGGGGTTTGAAATTCGAATTTGTCTTTTGCAGGGAGCCCTCAGGTGGCGCCACCTCAAAAGGTGTTTTAATTTTTGAGAAAAATAAATAAAAATAAAAAAAATGGAAATTTTGTGGGTGAGACACCTCAGCAGGGGGAATTTGGAATTTTTCAAAAGTTAGCTTGATTCTCTCTGCAGGGAGCTCCCAGAAGGCGCCACCTCAGAGGGTGCTCTCTTGGAATTTGAAATTCAAACTCACCTTTTGTAGGGAGTCCTCAGGTGGCGCCACCTCATGGTGGGCTACCTTTATAAAAAATAAAATAAAAAATAAAAATGGAGCCAAGTGGAGTCCTGGAATGGTGCCACCTCAAAAGGTGTTTGACACATGTCAGAAGGACAGAGCAGTGGGCTCAGAAGGCGCCACCTCAGAGGAATTTGAATTTTGCTTTTTCTGGTGAAAGGAGATCTGGACATATGGCAGTCCAGGATGGTTCCAAGTGTCAGCCTGCTGGAGAGGCTTTCTCAAATGGCGCCACCTCAGGGGGAAGTTTGAAATTCAAATGGAGGTTGGCCCTGGAGGAATGGAGGATGGACATGTGGCGCCACCTCAGGGTGGCTCCTACAATGCCATGTGGCAAGAGGGAGGAAAAAGAGGGCAGTGACATGTGTCTCCTACTTTTCTGAAAAAAGTAGGGAGAGGACATGTGTCCTCTACTTTTTCTGAAGGAGTGAGAAGGAGACATGTGTCACCTTCTTTTTCTGAAAGAAGCAGAAGATGACACGTGGCAGAGGGGTGAGAAGGAGGGAAGGGACATGTGGCGCCCTCACAGGCCATCTGGAAAAATCAGAGCTCCGGATTTTCGCCACCTAATGCCTTGTTTGAATTTTAAATGGTTTGCTTTTTCTGAAGAAGGCCATGAGTGACATGTGTCTCCTACTTTTCTGAAAGAGGTAGAGAGAAGACATGTGTCCTCTATTTTTTCTGAAAGAAGCAGTGAATGACACGTGGCAGAGGGGAGAGAAGGTGGGCCAAGCCATGTGGCGCCATCTCAGACAGGATGAAAAAGGTAGGAGTTCTTGATTTTCGCCACCTATGGGGATTTTTGAATATTTGAATTCTAGTTTTTCTGAGGAAAGCAAAAAATGACACATGGCACTTGCTTTTTCTGAGGAAATGAGAGCTTGCCATGTGTCCTCTGCAGGAGACACTCCAGATGGCGCCACCTCAGAGGAGACAAGCCTACCTTTTTTTGTAGGAATTTAGGAGTGACACATGTCTCCTACTTTTCTAAAAAAAAGTAGGAAGAAGACATGTGTCAGGCTACTTTTCTAGAAGGAAGGAGGGGTTGACACGTGTCCTCTGCAGGAGACACACTTCAAGTGGCGCCACCTCAGAGGAGACAAACTTCACTTTTTCTAGACAGGACAACCTATGACACTTGGCATCTTCTGGTAGTCTTTGAAATGACACATGGCGCAGGATGGATAGGGTGACACATGGCAGATAAAATGGGATGACATGTGGCGGCTTCTTAGGGTAGCCCCACACTGACACGTGGCAGAAGAGGGAACGTGACATGTGGCACCAACTCTAGGTGAACCCTATGCTGACACATGGCATGTAAATGGGAGGAGAGAGAAAGGACAAGTGGCACCAATCCAGGGGACAAGGCTCCTATATTTTTGGGTTTTTCAAAATTCAAATTTTCAAAAGGAAAGCTTGTGTGACACCACCTCAGTGTGGGTCCCACATTGCTTCTTTATTGAAATAAGGATAAAACAACAACTTCTTTTTGGAATTTTCATAAAAATTTGGACTAATGGGCAAAACAGGAATTTTGGAAAGAGTTGGCCCTTGTAGGGCGATTTTGTAAAAGAAAGATATTTGAAATTGTCAAAAAGGGCAAAATCTGAGGTGAAGTGACTGAAATCCATATTGAAAACTATCCAGATCGTTTTCCTGAGAAAATATTTTGAAATTCAGAGCCCTAGGGGTAAAATGGGAAGAATTGATAATTTTGAAGACCCAGGGTTTTGAAATCAATTTTGAAAAGAGTTGAAATTCTAATCTGGATTGAAAATTTTGAAATCGAGAGTTCTGGACCTCGAAATGACATGCTGTGCAGTGCAGTGATTTGAAATGCTCATGCAATGATATGCAATGTCATGTCTTATGACATGCAATCTTGAATCAAGACTTGGAGATGTCTGTCTCCTGTCAGGAGTAAAATTTTGACTATTTGAGACAAAATAGAGAAATTTTGAGAGTTGCAGATGAAATTTGGACTTTTGCAAGGTCTGGTTCAGAAAATGACCATTTTGCCCTCCAGCGATTTCAGAGGCTGGATGTTGATGCTTGGTGGAAATGTTGGGGAGGTGAGTGAAAATTTGGGGTGTTTACAGATGCCCCTCTTTGCTACTAAGCCGGCTTGTGGCCGAGCTTAGTGGCAAAGAAAACACACCAAATTTGGGCTATAAAAAAATGCCCCAGTTAGAAGGATCTGACTGGGTGTGAAGAAATTAGCCCGAGGAAGATGGTAGATATGAAGCGAAGAATGGAGAGAAAAGATTCACTCTATGAGAGTGAAGTTCAGGTTTATGCCCTTAACCTGGATGGGACAGAAATACCTCGCATGGAACGAAGCTCAGGTTTGACCCTTAACCTGATGGGACAGAAATACCTCGCATGGAACGAAGCTCAGGTTTTGACCCTTGACCTGATTGGGGAATGGAATATCTCATCGAAATGAGACTCAGGTTTGTACCCTTAACCTGATCGGGCGGAAGATGAAATACCTCTTTGATTGAGGCTCAGGTTTGTACCCTTATCCTGATCGGGCGGAAAATGGAATACCTCTTTGATCGAGGCTCAGGTTTGTACCCTTATCCTGATCGGGCGGAAAATGAAATACCTCTTTGATTGAGGCTCAGGTTTGTACCCTTATCCTGATCGGGCGGAAAATGAAATACCTCTTTGAGTGGGGCTCAGGTTTGTACCCTTATCCTGATCGGGTGGAAAATGAAATACCTCTTTGATTGAGGCTCAGGTTTGTACCCTTATCCTGATCGGGCGGAAGATGAAATACCTCTTTGATTGAGGCTCAGGTTTGTACCCTTATCCTGATCGGGCGGAAAATGAAATACCTCTTTGATTGAGGCTCAGGTTTGTACCCTTATCCTGATCGGGCGGAAAATGAAATACCTCTTTGATCGAGGCTCAGGTTTGTACCCTTATCCTGACCGGGCGGAAAATGAAATACCTCTTTGATTGAGGCTCAGGTTTGTACCCTTATCCTGATCGGGCGGAAAATGAAATACCTCTTTGATCGAGGCTCAGGTTTGTACCCTTATCCTGATCGGGTGTTGAAATGGAATACCTCTTTGATCGAGGCTCAGGTTTGTACCCTTATCCTGATCGGGCGGAAAATGAAGTACCTCTTTGAATGAGGCTCAGGTTTGTACCCTTATCCTGATCGGGCGGAAAATGAAGTACCTCTTTGAATGAGGCTCAGGTTTGTACCCTTATCCTGATCGGGCGGAAAAATGGAATACCTCTTTGATCGAGGCTCAGGTTTGTACCCTTATCCTGATCGGGCGGAAAAATGAAATACCTCTTTGATTGAGGCTCAGGTTTGTACCCTTATCCTGATCGGGCGGAAAATGAAATACCTCATCGACAGAGGCTCAGGTTTGTACCCTTATCCTGATCGGGCGTTGAAATGGAATACCTCATCAAAGGAGGCTCAGGTTTGTACCCTTATCCTGATCGGGCGGAAAATGGATGGAATCCTCGAAGGAAGAGACCATGATGGAACCTTTGGATTTTGCACAATAAATCCAATAGGGTTTTTGCAAAAGGAAGGAAAATGGGGTCCCTAAAGCTTGAAAAGGGATTGGTTTTGGGCGTCTCATTGCTGAGACTAAAATCAGCTTTTGAAATTGCCTTTTGCGGGAAATGATTGGTGGTTCGACCTCGAACCGAAATGGGACTGTCTATGGTGGGACAGTGGGGACACAGGGAAGTGTGCAAATTTGAGAGTTCATGCTCTCAAAGAAGGGAAGGAATCAAGTCCTTAGGAGGGATTTAAAATTGGTGTTAGGATGAATCGAAGACGGATATCGAGCTCTCACTTCATGTCAGGATAGCTAGAAAATATTGTCAAAATGTTGGAAATTTTGCTGTTGATTCAAAATATTTGAAAATGTTGCACATTTTTGCAAAGATATTTCTTCTTTTCTACCTAAAGCATTACCTCCAAACAAGGTTCACTTTGTAGAATCGAGACTTGAAATCCAAATTAATTGCAATTGACCTTCTTCAAGGAAGTTATCAATTTCCTTGATATGAGCAGGAAAGAGAATTTGATATTATGAAAGCAATTGATGAAAGAGTATTGATAGTAGAATTTCACAAAGTTAAAGAGGATTCTTGATAAATTTGGCAGTTTGATATCCTGGGAGCTTCTCTCTTGACAATCTTTCTGCACTCTTTTGGCTCTCTGGGTTTTTGCTACATTCTCCTTCATTTTGGAGATGTTCTGACTTTTTCTCTCTTTCTTTTTCCTCTCTTTCTCTTTTTTGGGAAGGATACGTCACAAACTCCTTCAACTTGGAGATGTTTCGATCCTTCTTGGATGATGGGTTTGGAGATCTTTGGGCGATAGCTGAAATTAAATATCTTTTAGGGATTGTCGAGAGATTCATCGCATCTGCCTTCATCTCGACAGTGCTTTGGACTTTCCCTGGAAGGATCCGTCACAAACTCCGTCATCTTGGAGATGTTTCGAATCTTCTTTGGCCCCGGGGGTCTACTCGCCTAATTCGCCTTCATCTTGACGACAGGTGAGAGATCCCTTTTGCGGATACTTAATTGCAGCTTAGGTGATTTTGAGTGGACAGGGCTTGGGTAAATGCTCTCTTTTCTAGCACTCAGGATATTTCCACTGCCTTGTCTTTACAAGAATAATCCTTTAACGATGCGCCATTGGCTGCGATCAATATCGATCATCTACGGCTTTTCAATAACCTTGAATCTTCTTTTCTGGCCATATCGAGGACTTATCCTTCCTCCTTTTGGTTGGCCAATAGAAAGAATTTGAATTTTGAATCCCTTTTCGCAAAAGCTTCGCTCTTTTGGAAGTAATGCTGAAGGTAAACTGATTAGTGCAATAAAGATTCTGAAATCAGCAAATAATTTGACAAATTGACGAAATTTTCTTGAAATCCTTAGTGAAAGTGAGTATTTGAAATCCGGCTCAACGCATCCGTGACGAAAATTCTCCTCTCTTTTTCCCCAAAAAGAGAGACTCAGGCTTAGCCCTTACCTGAATGGGAATTGGGAAATACTCCTCTCTTCCCTGAAGAGGAGGTGTTTGCAAAATGAACTTTCGAAGAGAAATTGAGCTTTCGTCAAAGCTCCCTAATATTAGGCTTCTCTTATGGAAAGGGGGCCTGATAATAGTGAGGTCTGAAAATTGGGTCATGAAAGGAACGAGTCCATCACACTCTCCCTGCAAAGAGGGTCTTTCATGACGAAAATGGCCTAGTATGAAATTGGGGGGTCACAAGAAAAGCGAGTCTCCGTCGAGCCTCTCCCTTTAAAAGGGTTTCTTGTGTGAAATTGGAAATTGTTTTGCAAACGGTTCACAAAGACGCGAGTCCCTTCAAACTCTCCCTAAAAAGGGGCTAAGTGAACGAATTGGATAGCATGCGAAAAGAACGAGCTCCCTCGAACTCTCCCTAAAAGGGTCTCTCGCAAGAGAAAATGATTGAAATTGGATATTGAGATTGATTGACCCAAAGGTCGAAATGGAAAATTGGAAAATTGGTTGCTGGAAATTGAATGACCCGAAGGTCGAAATTGGATGACCTGATGGTGAGAATTGAGAATTGATTTGACCACAAAGGTCGAAATTGAGAATTGGTTGACCGAAAGGTCGAAATTGTGTGACCTGAAGGTCGAAATTGAGAATTGAGTGACCTAAAGGTCGAAATTGAGAAATGAAGGTCAAAGATTGGAAATTGATTTACCCGAAGGTCGAAATTTGGAAATTGATTGACCCGAAGGTTGAAAATTGGAAATTGAAGGTCGAGAATTGGAAATTGATAGACCCGAAGGTCGAGAATTGGAAATTGATTGACCCGAAGGTCGAAAATTGGAAATTGAAGGTCGAGAATTGGAAATTGATAGACCCGAAGGTCGAGAATTGGAAATTGATTGACCCGAAGGTCGAAAATTGGAAATTGAAGGTCGAGAATTGGAAATTGATAGACCCGAAGGTCGAGAATTGGAAATTGATTGACCCGAAGGTCGAGAATTGAGATTGGTAATTGAAATTGAGAATTGAAAATTGGGTGACCCAGAGGTCGAAATTGGAGAATTGCCTGATTTGAGGACTTAAATTGAAATTTGGAGGGCAAAATGTCAAACTTGAGCAATTGACAGACCCTGATGATTGAAATGACTTGGATCAATAAAAGAGAATGATGAGTTCGAGTCAGAGCTCGAATAAAATATAGAGATCACGAGTCGGAACCCGAATCAACAGAGGAAAATGGAAGGCTCGAATCAGAGCTCAAATAAGATAATGAGATCACGAGTCGGAACCCGGATCAACAAAGGAAAATGAAGGACTCGAATTAAAGCTTGGATAAGATAAAGAGATCTCGAGTCGGAACCCAGATCAACAAAAGAAAATGAAGAACTCGATTCAGGGTTCGAGTAAGGTAATAAGATCACGAGTCGGAACCCGGATCAACAAAAGAGAATGACAAGCTCGAAAAGATCTCGAGTCGGAACCCGGATCAACAAAGGAAAATGATTTGTTCGAGTCAAGGCTCGATTAAAGTAGAGAGATCACAAGTCGGAACCCGGATCAACAAAGGAAAATGATTGGTTCGAGTCAAGGCTCGAATAAAGTAGAGAGATCACGAGTCGGAACCCGGATCAACAAAGGAAAATGATTTGTTCGAGTCAAGGCTCGAGTAAAGTAGAGAGATCACGAGTCAGAACCCGGATCAACAAAGGAAAATGAAGAGTTCGAGTCAAGGCTCGAGTAAAGTAGAGAGATCACGAGTCGGAACCCGGATCAACAAAGGAAAATGGAGAGTTCGAGTCAAGGCTCGAATAAGGTAGAGAGATCACGAGTCGGAACCCGGATCAACAAAGGAAAATGAAGAGTTCGAGTCGAGGCTCGAATAAAGTAGAGAGATCACGAGTCGGAACCCGGATCAACAAAGGAAAATGAAGAATTTGAGTCAAGGCTCGAATAAAGTAGAGAGATCACGAGTCGGAACCCGGATCAACAAAGGAAAATGAAGAATTCGAGTCAAGGCTCGAATAAAGTAGAGAGATCACGAGTCGGAACCCGGATCAACAAAGGAAAATGGAGAGTTCGAGTCGAGGCTCGAATAAAGTAGAGAGATCACGAGTCGGAACCCGGATCAACAAAGGAAAATGAAGAATTCGAGTCAAGGCTCGAATAAAGTAGAGAGATCATGAGTCGGAACCCGGATCAACAAAGGAAAATGGAGAGTTCGAGTCGAGGCTCGAATAAAGTAGAGAGATCACGAGTCGGAACCCGGATCAACAAAGGAAAATGATTTGAATAAAAACCCGAGTCGGAACTCGGTTTTCCAAAAAGTTGGATCTTAGAAAAATGTACCAGCTTGAATACTGGATTTTGAAATAATACCAGTTCGAGCGCTGGGTTTTGGTTCAGTATTGGCGATGATCTTTGAATCATTAGGAATTGTGATGGGACTGTTTGTTGAAATCCCAATACTGACCGGATTGTTATTAATGCAATTGAATGCAAATGAATATGGGTTGATGCATATGAATGCACATGTGCATGAAATGAGGAATTTGTTTATCCTGCCTGCATATAGAACAAAATTTTAAAATGCCCCAGTGTAACTGGGAAAGAAAGTTGGATCATTATTTGAAGGAAACAGGAAGGATTACAAGAGAAGGATAAATGTTTCAAGTATAAAACTTTTTCAAGTGTCGAGCATTGATAGGATCTGGCAATTCTACTCCATCGGCATTGATGAGCCGATATGAGTTGCGGGGTAATGCTTCTTTGACAACATAGGGACCTTCCCAATTTGGCGACCATTTGCCGCCAGGACGATGCTTGAGATAAGCTGTGGATCGAAGTACTAAATCATTGACTTTGAATCTTCTTTCGATGATAGATTTCGCATATTGCCTGGCTACTCTCTGGCGATAGAATTGAGCATGCTCTGCTGCTTTTAGCCTTCTCTCGTCGAGTAAGTCTAGCTGCACTAGTCGCTGCTGCTGGTATTGGTCAAGAGGTAATTGCAGAAGTGAAGCAAATTTCAAAGCGGGCTTCTGAACATGTAGCGGCAATACTACTTCTGTTCCGTAGACCAATTCTGATGGAGTAGCATTCGTTAGAGTTCGAATGGTGGTCCGATAGGCCCATAGTGCATCGTGGATCTTCTCATGCCAGTCACGGCCTGTTTCCACAGTTCGCTCCAAAATACGAATTAAAATCTTGTTGGTGGCCTCTGCCTGACCATTCCCTTGAGGATAATATGGAGCGGAAAAATGGTGATAGATCTTGAATTTTGAGCAGAATGTCTTCATCTTTTCATTCTTGAAATGACTGCCATTGTCTGACACAATGTCATGTGGGATGCCGAAACGGCAAAGGATGTTCTTGTGAATAAAAGAGACCACGTGTCGGCCTTCTACTGTGCGGAGACTGATGGCTTCTACCCACTTGGTGAAATATTCTATTGCGGCAAGGAAGTATTTGTGGCCATTTGAAGCTGAAGGAGTGATGGGACCTACGACATCGAAGGCCCACATGGAGAACGGCCATGGGGAGACAACAAACTGTAAATAAGTTGCTGGAGCATGGATAGAAGGTGCGTGTATCTGGCATTGCACACACTTCTTCACATAATGATAACAGTCTTGTTGCATAGTCTTCCAGTAGTAACCTGCTCTGATGATTTGCTTGACAAGGGTTTGGTAGCCAACGTGACCACCACAAATACCTTCGTGTGCTTCTCGCACAACTTCTTTGGCTTCGTTTTCATCTAAGCATCTGGAATACTCTGAACTGAATCCACGACGATAGAGGACATTGGCCAAAATGAAATATCGAGTAGACATACGCTGGATTGCTCGTTGCTCTTTCTTTGAGAGTTCTGGAGGAAATTCGCCAGTTTCTATGAAAGTTTTGATATTGTAATACCAAGGCTTCTTCCTTTGCTCAGCCTGGTTTACCTGTTCCGCTGGAATGAAAGCAGGTTGGTCAAGTCTGCCAATTTCAAAAGAGCGACAAGATTCTCCATTTTTGAATGCCATAATGGAGCTTAAACTGGCTAGACTATCGGCCACTTGATTAAAATCTCTCTTGATGTGGAATAACTGAAATTCTTCGAATTTGCTGACGAGAGCTGAAACAATTTTCTGATAGGGAAATAACTTATGATCTTTGACCTGCCATTCGGCTCGAACTTGATTAACAACAAGTAATGAGTCGCCATAGGCATGCACTCTCTTAACATTGAAGTCTAGTAGAATCTTTAGACCTTGAATCAGGGCTTCATATTCAGCCATGTTGTGAGTGCATTGAAAATCTAACTTGAGAGAAAATGGAATCATCTCCTTCTCAGGAGTGATTAATAGGATTCCGATGCCTATTCCCGCCATATTCTTAGAACCATCGAAAAATAAATTCCAGACTGGAAATTGCTGGATATTGCAAATTTGCTCATCAGGGAAGTCATCTTCTACTTTCACTTCTTCGGTCAGAGGAAAATCCGCCAATTGATCTGCAATTGCTT
Organism: Nuphar pumila; assembly: GCF_984573655.1. Classification (NCBI taxonomy): domain Eukaryota; kingdom Viridiplantae; phylum Streptophyta; class Magnoliopsida; order Nymphaeales; family Nymphaeaceae; genus Nuphar; species Nuphar pumila. The sequence goes on from NC_143261.1 coordinate 45,551,686, forward strand.
GGCCTTTGATTGATTGCTGCGAGACATATTCTAGGTCATACTGCATCAGTAAGACTTGCCATTTTGCGACTCGTCCGCTGAGGAAAGGTTGCTCTAAGATATACTTGAGAGGATTGAGTTTAGACAAGATTTTGACTTCTGATGCTAGCAGGTAGTGTCTTAGCTTCTGACACATCCATACCAGAGCTAGGCAGGTCTTCTCTATTTGAGAGTATCTCTTTTCATAATCTATGAAAGTCTTGCTCACGTAGTAGATGGCGTGCTCTATCAGGCTGCCTTCTTTGTATTGCGCCAAGAATCCACCGCATGCAACTTGATTAACTGAGATGTATAATAAAAGAGGTTTTCCCAATTCTGGCGGCTTCAGGATGGGAGGATTAAGAAGATACTTCTTGATCCGATCGAACGATTGCTGACACTCTGGTCCCCATTCGAACTTCACTCCTTTTCTGAGCAAGTGGTTGAAAGGCTCGCATCTCATTGCCAAATTGGAAATGAATCGCCGGATTGACTGCATACGTCCTTGAAGGCTACGTAGTTCTTTGAGATTCTTCGGGGGAGGCATATCAATGATAGCCTTTGCTTTGGTCGGGTCAACTTCAATTCCCTTTTTGCTTACCAGAAAACCCAACAGTTTGCCTGATTCGACTCCAAAGACACACTTTTGCGGGTTAAGCCTTAACTTGTAAAGAATGAGTCTCTTAAAGACTTGATCAAGTGCTTCGAGGTGATCTTCTTCCTCTTTAGATTTCACGAGAATATCATCAACATACGCATCCATGATTTTGCGCATCTGATCGTGAAAGATGATAGCCATTGCCCGTTGATACGTTGCTCCAGCATTCTTGAGCCCAAAAGGCATAACTGTATAGCAGAAAGTGCCCCAAGGCGTAGTGAAGGAAGTTTTTGATTGGTCGCGGGCGGCCAACTTAATCTGATTGTAGCCGGAATATCCGTCCATGAAAGAGAACATGGCATGTCCTGCCGTGCTATCGACTAGAAGATCGATGCTTGGAAGTGGATAGTCATCCTTCGGAGTTGCCTTATTGAGGTCTCTGAAGTCTATGCAGATCCTTACTTTGCCGCTTTTCTTTGGGACGACGACGATATTGGCTAACCAATCTGGGTAGTCAATAGCTCGAATAAATCCTGCTCTGAGCAAATCTTCAAGTCCTTCTTTGACTTGTTGTTCTATTCTGGGATCCATTTTTCTCAGCTTCTGCTTGACTGGCTTAGCATCCGGCTTTAAGACAAGACGGTGCTCGACCAATTTGGGGTCTAAGCCCGGCATGTCTTCATACGTCCATGCGAACACTTCTTCATGCCGCTTGAGAAAATTTGTAAGCCTTTTCTTTTCTTCTGGACTCAGACTGGTTCCGATCTGGAGAATTTTTGGATCTTCCTCTGAACCGATATTGACACCTTCAGTTACTTCCAGATCCTCATCTAGCTTATGGTAGAGTGGTCAAAAAATCGAACTCATCCCAGCTAGTACAATTACATTTAGTAAAAGGGAGCTCATGGATGCTGAGAGTTTTCGAGAAATGTGCTTAAAAACCATGCTTGTCTGGTCAGTGCTTACAAAGGGCTATGTTAAACTGGGTAAGAAAGATTCCTCCACTGGAATCTGCTGGATGATATCTGCATTCTTTGAAATTTCATCCTAATTAGAACAGTGCTTTGCTTTTCTTTTTTTTTTGTTGTGTAGCTTGAACCTTACGTTTGTTATAGCTGTTACTTATATCTTTCTTGATTAGTTATGGCAATATGTTCAACCTGAAATCTGTATGTCTGTGCAACCTTTCACTTCATTCCCATGCATATTATATACTATATATATGTTATCATTTCTCAGCAGTGCTTATGCCTCTGTGTACTTACATTCAATACATCAAGCACACAAAGGTGCTTTGGGGTAAAGTTGTTGCTTGGTCACCAGATGGCTATCTTCTAGCAGCTGACAATCATGATCAGGCGTTAAGAAATTTGATTCACCTTACATGAAAAATCTTTGTCACGTTTGTGTATATATTCATAGTTTGAGGGCCTTACCATACCCCAGTTTTCAAGGAGGATGATGGACCTTGGCAATTTGATATGTCGGAGTGCCCTAATGATGATTTCCCTCACGATACATTGAGTGATTGTTCTGAAAATATTTCAGAAAGCCACTTCCAAATCAGGTACCAAGCAATAAAATTTTCAATAGCTCTATCTTATCTAAAACTACCACCGGTTTCATATTTTCTGCAGCATGGACAGGTTGGTTTAACATTTATATTTACATTTACAGTATATAATATATTCAATGCATCTTCTGTAAGTGTTAATACGCCCTTCATCTGTACATCCATCTCTAGTATCCCATGCCACTTGCAACCCTGTTTTCAATCCTCCGTTACTACTAAATCTAAATGGTGAATGATTTTCTACTTTGCAGGTAAGAACAATAGTTCTCAATCTTGCTCCACTCTTGAAGACGCACAGTTCCAAATATGTTGTTGTTGAAAGACCATCTGCAAATGAGAAAGCCTTAAAAATTGATAGGTCGGTTATGCTTTACATCTTAGAAGACAACCCAATGGTGGCGTCTTTTTTTACAGCTCAATTAATACAACGTTTTATTAAATTTTGTATCTTCCACCATGTGAATATTTTCTGTTGTTGAATTCTATTTTCTTGCTGAAACCCATTCTACTGCAAATGGATTTGTCATGGTAAGAGATGATTTCTCATATTGCTGGGCTGAGATTCAAGAATTCAGAATACTAAGTGAATTCAACCTTGTTGAAGTTGATTTGTCATCCAATTAAGTGATCGATTTGTAGGTATAGTCCAGATACAGATTAATGACCAATCCACTGATGTTGCATCCCCTATTAGACTAAATATTCACATTCCAGCATATGCTCACAACTCTTTATACACAGCACTTACGCACCAGCCACATCCTTGCATTTCTGCATTTTATACCCTGCCCTGTGCAGTTCAGCCTGTTAATTAGTTCATTCGTTTGACAATTGATTTACAGTGTGTATTCTTTGACCATGCCCTTCACTTTATAATTTATGTATTGGATGGATGCTTGTATGGGTGCTCATTCCGGCAACCTCGCTGCACCTGCAATATTTACTTCCCCTGCATCCTGTTAGGTATAGCATTTGTAACATATTGCATCCTCATTGCAACCTTGCACTCATTTTTTTTTCTGTAGCATTCTCATGACAGATAGAATTTACATTATGGTCTTGATATGAAGGGTGCCAAATAACAGCAGTGTGAATTGATAGGTGTGTTTAGCAACACAAGTTTAGCAATGTGTGAGTGCATATAGTTAATATCATTTTATCAGAGTGTGTGAGGCAATGCATCATAGTTGTTATTTCACATTTAAAATTCGTGTTCAAAGTCTTATAACTAAGCTCAACTATTGATTACATCTGTCTTTGCTTATTATCCAATAATGGTTCTCAATGCCCTGTTACTCTCATCGATTGCTGATTTTTATAGTAATATTTATTTCTTACCAATAAGTAGTGATTTGCATGTATATCCTATAGGGGGCTAGATATAGATATATGTATTTGTATATTGACATAATTTGCCTTATGCTAACTTAGAATCTTGCAGGAATTAGTTGGAAAATTTATCTTTCTCCTTATTTCAGGAATTCGAATCTAAAACATGGTAGTAGTTAGATATCAATGAGAATATTTACATTTCTGTATTAAATTAGAACGCATGAGCATGCATACTTTAGAAATACTTGTTTTATATCATTTTCTTCTTTTTTTCCAAAAATTCACGAATGGGAACACGAACGGCACGTGCACCATTTCGTAAGAGGTAATTAATCCTAAGTTGATGATTTACATCAATGGCCATAGTCAGGATGTAAACAAAACTTAGGATTTTTATCTTTTATAAAATAACATTAGATCCACACTGGATCCTTTTCAAAATTCATCATATTTTCTTTAAATATTTTCTTCTTTTATCAGAATTTAACTTAAAATTAACTCAAAATATATACCAATGGCCATAGTCAGGGTATATTGAGAGTTCATTTCATTTTAAATTCTATAAAAGCACCAAATGTATTTCATTCTTCTCTTGAATTTAAACATAGATTCTTATATAATACCTCCAATGACCATAGTCAAGGATGTATTATATCTTCAATCTTATTTTAATTCATCCAAGGAATGAAATAGTTTTTCAAAATCCAATTCTTTAAATTCATTCATCATTTAGGATAGAATTGCATCATATTTTCAAAACTCCTTTTTCAAAAACTCCAAGTGATGTAAATATCTTCCTCAATCTATTCTTATAAAATCTAAATTCATCCTTTCATTTTCAAATTCAATTTCATTTTTAATCCCAAAGTTTAATTTAACTTTGAGATTTCAAAGTCATTTTTTGTATTCAAATTCAAATCAGATTTCAAAGTTCAATTTGACTTTGAAATTCCAAATTCATTCTATATTCAAAACCCTAATCAAACTCAAAGTTCAATTTTAGCTTTGAGACCCTTGATTCATCTTCTAAATTCAAAAATTCAAGGTCTAATTTGACCTTGAAATTCGTTTGTATATTCAAATCCTAAAATTCATTTTTCAAGTTCAATTTAAACTTGGAAGTTCTTAATTCATCTGCTGAATGTAACTCCAAATCTATTTTAGGATCCAGGATTCAACACTCATATTGGATCTCAGACTTCAGATCCTATTCCTCTTTAGGATCCAAACTCCAATTCCACTTTTGGATCTCAGACTTCAGATCCAATTTCCTTATAGGATCCAGAACCAATTTCACTTTGGATCTTAGACTTCTGATCCAAAATCCATCTTAGGATCAAGAACCCAATTCTACATTTGGATCTTAGACTTCAGATCCAAATCCATCTTAGGATCCAGAGTCCAACTCTATATTTTGATCTCAGACTTCAGATCCATTCCAGGATCCAGAATTCAATTCCATTTCCAAATTTTTCCCAAATTCCACCTACAGATCACCTCTGAATTTCTTAAATCCATTTCTATCCTTAAATACCATTTGATTTTCTCAGTCCATTCCAATTTCAAACTTCAAAATTTAAATTCAATTCCATCTCAAGTATTCATTTCCTTTCCTAAAGTCAAATTCAAAATTCAAAGTCCATTTTTGACTTTGAAACTTCATTTCCTTTCATTTCAAAACTTCAAATCATTATTTCTCAAAATCAAGATTTATTCTTCCAATCCTGATTTACTTCAAACTTCTCTGATCTATCTCAAGCTCTAAAATCAAATTCAATCATTTCTTCACTCCCTTATCAAGTTCATCTCAGGAAACTTGGAAATTTTTCAAAACATTCTTTTTGAAAGAGCATACATCTTTGCACTGCACAAGTATGATTCTTTGTGCATTTAGAGTTAGAATAAATTCTTAGATTATATTTAGGCAAAGCAAAAGGCATAGATTCGATCCTTGGTTCGATTACCCCTGGTAAAGGCGCCAGGAACGGTCGAACCTCGTACCGACGAACGAATCCCGTCTCCCCTTTTTCCCGCAAATATTTCAAAAACAGAGACGAGTAATCTTTTAAATCTTTTTCAAATCGGGGTCAAGTGAGACTGCGCAAAAGAGTTCCTCTTCTCTTTTTCTTTCTTTTCTTTTCTCTTCTCTCTTTCTTTTCTTTCTTTTATTTTTCTCCCTTCAAAAAGGAGGAAAATAGAGGTTAGAAATGAAAAAGAGAAGGAAGAGAGAGAAATCACAAGAGGAAAAATTTTGCGATGATCACACACGTACCTAAGGGCCATAGTCCGAGGTATATCGGTAGGTGCTCAAGGATGTTGGGAAGCCATTACCTTAGAACCAGAGAGATATTTTATGCCACGTACTTCGAGCTTCGGCTTGAGTATATTGGCGTACCTTGATTGGAATCACATGATATAAATCTTAGAGTTAGGATTAAGGTCCTATCAGCCATTTCAAAATATTGCATATAGAGTCAGCTTTAGGGAGTGTTGTTTGCGCATCCTTGTTTGTACATCTGTGATTGTATGATATTTTATATCTTCCTTATATTTTCCAAAACCCTGGGTATATATTTCAAAATTTCCTCTTTATTTTTTTAAAACCCAGGTGTATTTTTCTTTCTCTTCTCTTTCTAAAATTTCTTCAAAATTTCTTCTGATCCTGCCTGCAAGTTTTTCAAAAATTTAAATCTTTACCATTCATTCTCAAATTTCATTTTTTTCTTCTGATTTTATATTCTTGTTTATATTTTCATAAAAAACTCTTTCCGTCAAGAGATATCCTTTTCAAAATAATATTTTCTTTTTCATATTTTAGTTGGTTACTCTCCCTCGTAGAGTAAACAATTGTCACAAATTTTGTGGCGACTCAATCCCTAGTAATGGGATACAATTTTTTAGATTTCAACCTAAATCCTTCCTCTTGTCAAAAACTTCTCCAAAAAGTTTCTTGGGTCTAAAAACCTCCATTTTTCTCTACAGAGAGAGCGCTGATATCTGAAAATGGTTCATACTAGAGATGGAAAAGAAACAGTTCCTCAACACAGTGACATTGAGGCGGAAGAGATGAGCTCTCCTAAATCAGTCAGGGGATAGGGTCAGAACAAAGGAGATGACATCGACCCCGCTATGTATGATATGTTCCAAAAGATGATGGCAAGGATGATGTCGGAGCAAGCCGAGGCCAAGCTGAAAGAGGCAGTTCCTAAAAGCAAGCTGAGGAAAAAGCCTATAAAAAAGCAAGTCAGAAGCACCTACGCTCAATCACCTTTACAACCTAAAGCAGAATGAGACTGAAAGAGCAGGAGAATTCATTCACAGGTGGAGAAGCACCTGCAACAAGACGAAAGTTCCCATTCCAGAGGAGCATGCATTGCAAATAATCCTCAGCAATTTCTCTCAGCCCCTGAGAAGCCTCATTGCTACTTCTTCAGCAAAATCCTTTATCAAATTGATTGAGAGAGCCGAATGGCTCGAGACAGGAATAGAAAGCGGGCTTTACGAGGGCATGCCTCTGGCCAAAAATATCCAAGACCAGAAAAAGAAAGCGCAGTTCACTCATGCAGCTGATACTTCTGGCAATGATCTTGATAGCAGCAGAAGAAACAGAAATGACAGCAAGAATAGCCAGAACCACGACGCAACTAAAAGGGAGAAGTCTTCCAAGCAGAATAACAAGCCGTCTCAGTCTAACTTTCCGCAAAAAAAAAGATAAAGCGCGAAGGTTGGAGTAATGATCGTGAGTTCACTCCTCTGAAGCAAACGCTCGAAGAAGCCCTTGAATTTATGCTGGCCAAGGGATTGGTTAAACTCCCAAAAGTCGCAGATCCTCCCACGGTCATGGGAAGGTTCACAAATCAATTCTGCAAGTTCCATTGAGCAGTGGGGCATGACACCGATCACTGCTTCATCTTCAAAAATATTGTTCAGGATTGCGTCGACAAGAGTCTCTTTGTTGAAGACGAAGAGGAAGACGAGCTAGCCGTCATGACCAAGTCTCTCCCAGAATACTCAGAAGATTGAAGATGCCAGAATTCTCCTACTTTTCTCCCATTTTGCCAGTCACCTTGTGGAGGGCCAGTCAGCCCAATCCTTTTTGACCTTTTTGTCAAAATACTTGTAAATATTTCAATTCTTTGTTATCAGTTTTGCTCATTAATGAAATGTCAATTTTCCTTTATATCTCTGATATCACAATACTCCCTTCCTCTGCCACATAGGGGCATTTGCTTTTGAAAAATTTATATTTCAAAAATCTCTTCATCAGCTTCTATTAAACCCACATTTTTTCTATTCTTATCAGAATGCGGGACAAATCCTAACATCATTCACGAGAGAAATGCTATTACCTATGAGGGCTTTTCAAAAATCATGAAATTTTAAAAAGTCTTCATTATGACCAAAGAGTTCAAATATTTTTTGGTCCAACCTTTGTCAAAAATCAACCATCGTGTTGATCATGTTTTTAAAAATAGCTTTTCAAACCATTGCCTTAAAAAATTAACCCTCATGATGATCTCTCATGTTTGATTTAAAGGATCAGATCTCGCGCTGATCATTCTTCTTATGGTGGATTTTCTTCCCCCAAAATGATTTCTCATTTATCTTTTAAATAAACATTTATCTTTCAAAATCCCATATGCAGGCAGGATCAGAAAAACTCCTTTTTCTCAAATCTTATAAATCTTCAGTTAATTTTGATATCTTTATCAGTTTCATTCATTTTATTCATATTTTTATCAAGTTTATGTCAATTTTATCAAGTTTTATTAAATTTTCCTCAATTCTATTAAATTTTATCAAATCTCTTACCCTTTCAAGTTAAGGGATAAACCTGACCCTCGTTGTCCGAGGTGTTCCCATGCAGGATAAGGGTAAATCCAGAGACCCCTTGCAGGAGCAATAACGCTACCTATGCGGATTCTTTTGTAAATACAAGTTGTGTCAATCTTTGTTGATTTTCTAGATTTATATCAATTTCATTAAATCTCTTTAAATTCTATTCTTTTCCTCCATTCAGAATAAGGGTAAATCCTGAAACCCCTCGCAGGAGCAATAACGCTACCTATGAGGATTCTTTTGTAAATACAAGTTTTGTCAATCTTTGTTGATTTTCAAGATTTATATCAATTTCATTAAATCTCTTTAAATTCTATTCTTTTCCTCCATTCAGGATAAGGGTAAATCCTGAAACCCCACGTAGGAGCCACAACGCTACCTATGAGGATTCTTTTGTAAATACAAGTTTTGTCAATCTTTGTTGATTTTCTAGATTTATATCAATTTCCCTTCATTAAATCGCTTTAAATTCTATCCTTTTTCTCCATTCAGGATAAGGGATAATCCTGAAACCCCTCATAGGAGCAACAGTGCTACCTGTGAGAATTCTTTTCCAAAATAAATTTTCAATAAATTTCTTTTCTTCTTCTCCATTCTTATAAATTTTATTCTTTTTCCCCTTTCAGGTTAAGGGATAAATCTGAATCATTCTTCTCTAGATTTTCATCAAATGTCTATTCTATTTTCCCTTCAGGATAAGGAGAAATCCTGAAAGCACCGATAATCATTCTCGCTAAAAATCTCAAGTATCTTAGAATGTCAGTGTCCCTTTTTTCTTCAAATCTTCGTCAGAAAACCCAGTACTCATACTGGGACATTTTTAAAAAATCCAGTACTCATACAGGTAAGCCTAGCGCTCGTGCTAGTGTCTGGCTGACCAATCAGTTAGCCTCTCAGGATCAGTCTTTGCACTAACCCTTCACCAAAAAATCAAAGCTCTAAATCCAATGTTGACCTTTGGGTCATTCAAATCTCAAATTCAAGCCTTCTTGTTACAATCTTTCCTCAATTCTCCTTAAATTCTGCCAATCTTCTTCTATCCCTTCTCATCAATTCTCCTTTGAGATTCGAGTTTCAGCTTGAACTTCCAACTCTTTCCTTGAGATTCGAGCCTTGACTCGAATTTTCCAACTTTCCTTGAAGATTTGGGTGTTAACTCGAGTATTTTTTCCTTCAAAAATCTGAACTTCTAAGTTTTCCTTCCAAATTCGAGCTCTGACTCGAACTTTCCTGCTTTCCTTCGAAAATTTGGGTTTTTATCTCGAGTTTTCTTGCCTTCAATAAATAAACCTTCAAAATTTTGATTCGAGCCCTGACTCAAACTTTCCTGCTTTCCTTCGAAAAGTTGGGTTTTATCTCGAGTTTTCTTGCCTTCAATAAATGAACCTTCAAGTTTTGATTCAAGCCCTGACTCGAATTTTCCTGTTTCCCTTCGAAAATTTGAGTTTTATCTCGAGTTTTCTTCAATAAAAGAACTTTCCAAGTTTTCCTTCAAGATTCGAGCCCTGACTCGAATTTTCCTACTTTTCCTTTGAAAATTTAGGTTTTATCTCAAGTTTTCTTGCCTTCAGTAAATGAACCTTCAAAGTTTTGATTCGAGCCCTGACTCAAACATTTCTGCTTGCCTTTGAAGATTTGAGTTTTATCTCGAGTTTTCTTGCCTTCAATAAATGAATTTTCAAGTTTTCCTTTGAGATTCGAGCCCCGACTCAAACCTTCCAGTTTCCCTTTAAAGACTCGAGTTTCGACTCAAATTTTCCTGTTTTCCTTGTAAAAACCTGAGTCCTAATTTGGTTGGTTTTTCAAAACAAACTATTGAGTTAGGCTTACCTTCAACATCCAGTTTTATGTCAAGCTTACCTTCAGAACTTTAAATTCACATTTACCTTCAGAATTCAACCTCATGTTGGATTCTTCCCCAGAATCCCACTGATATGTCAAAATTCAATGTTAAGCAAAGGTTTCGTCATCAAGGATTTCAGGAATATCTTGCCAAATTGCCATGAAATAGTTGTTGATCTCGAACTTATATTAAATAAAGAATTTCCTCAAATCTCCTTAGTATTTCCTTCCAAAAGGGTGAAACTTCTGTGAAGAAAGGCTCAAACTTCAAATTTTCTGTTGGTCAACCAAGAGGATGAAGAAAAATCTTCGACATGACCGGCGAAAGAAATATTCAATGATGCTGAAAAGCCATAAATTAGCTGATATTGATCGTAGCTATGGCACATCCTTAAGGATTATTCTTTTTTGCAGTAAGACAATGGAAATATCCTGGGCAGTCAAAAAAGGACCTACCCAATCCATATATATCCTCAGTCCTTCAAAGTTGCAATCAAATATCCGCAAAAGAGATCTCTTAATTGTCGTCAAGATAAAGATGAATTATGCGAGCTAGATCTCTGGGGCCAAAGAAGATTTGGATCATCTCCAAGATGAAGGAGTTTGTGAAGGATCCTTCCAGAGAAAGTTCAGATCACCGTCGAGATGAAAGCGAGTGTGATGGACCTACCGACAAACCCTAAAAGATATTTGATTCCATCTATCATCTAAAGACCTTTGAGCCAATACCATCATATATAATCCTTGAGAAAAAGGAGGATCGGAACATCTCCAAGAAGAAGGAGTTTGTGACGTACCTTTCCCCGAAAAAAAAGAGAGAAAATTCAGGACATCTCCAAAGTGAAGGATGATATAAAAGCCCAAGAAAGTCCCATGACTCAAAAGAGTGCAAAAAGATCATCATGGGAAAATGCCCAGGATACCAAACTGCCCAAACTGCAAAGAATCTTCTTTATCTATGTGAAATTCTTCTATCAATATCTTCTCATTTAAATTACTTTTATAAAGCTAAGAATATTTCCTCTCCTTTCATATCAAGGAAATTGATAGCATCCTTGAAGAAAACCAACAACAAAATTTGACTTTGATTCTAGATTCTATAGAATTAACCTAGCTGGGGGTAATACTCTAGGTGGAAGAGGGAACATCTTCTGAAAGTGCTTACCTTAAAATTACCTTGAAACAACTATAAATTTTATCATTTTGGCAAAAATTTTCAGCTTTCCTGATAAAGAAATAAGAACTTGACATCTGTTTTGATACATCTTGGTGTTGCCTTCTCCATCTTTCGCTTTGATCGAAAGATTCACCTTCTCCTTAATAAAAGGATTGCCTTCCTCGTCTTTTGCTTTGTCGAGAGACTCGCCTTCTTCTTTCTAAAAGGATCGCCTTCCCCGTCTTTCGCTTTGTCAAGAGACTCACCTTCTCCTTGATAAAAGGATTGCCTTCCCCACCTTTTGCTTTGTCAAAAGACTCGCCTTCTCCTTGATAAAAGGATTGCCTTCTCCATCTTTTGCATTGTCAATAGATTTGCCTTTCTCCTTGATAAAAGGATTGCCTTCCCCGTCTTTCGCTTTGTCAAAAGATTCGCCTTCTCCTTGATAAAAGGATTGCCTTATTCATCTTTTGTCTTGATCAAAAGATTTGTCTTCTCCTTGTTAAAAGGATTGCCTTCTTCATATTTCACATTTTGCCTTCTCCTTGCCAAAAGGATTGCCTTCTTCATATTTCACATTTTGCCTTCTCCTTGCCAAAAGGATTGCCATCTTCATATTTTACATTTTTGCCTTCTCCTTGCCAAAAGGATTGCCATCTTCATATTTTACATTTTGCCTTCTCCTTACCAAAATGATTGCCTTCTTCATATTTCACTTTTGCCTTCTCCTTGCTAACAGGATTGCCATCTTCATCGCCATCTTCATATTTTGTTTTTACCTTCTCCTATCCAAATGATTTGCCCTCTTCCATCTTTCGCCTTGTCAAGAGATTCGTCTCCTTGATAAGAGGTTCGCCTTATTCATCTTTTACCCCATCAAAAGATTCGCCTCTTGTTACCTTATTTATCGTTCATTCTGTCTCACATCTCCTCATTTTTTCATCTCTCACTTTCCCAGAAGAGTTGCCTCATTCAGCTGAAGTATCTCTCTTGTCCCATCACGGTTTCGAGAAATCCGTATAGTTGTACCCACTCAGGTTAAGGGTCAAACCTGTACTTTCTGCGAGAGGTCATTAAATTAAAAAGCTATTTCAGTCTCAAAAATGAGACGCCCAAGGTCACCCCTTTTTCGAAGCTTTAGAGAAACCCCATTTCCTCCTTTCGCAAACCCCTTTCGGATTTGTTCGTCCAAACTCCGAAGGTCCCATCATGGTCTCTTCACTCGAGAATTTTGTATGGTCGTCCCCTTCAGGTTAAGGGTTTAAGCCTGAACCTCGCACCTCGAGGTATTTTCCTTTTCAGGTTTTGGTTAAACGTGAGTCTCATTCCGACAAGATTCCTCGTTTTAACGAGGTGTTTCCTTCCAAGTCCCATCATGGTTCTTCCCATCGAGGAATCCATGCTTTGTATATCCATCTAGGATAGGATCCTACTCGAGCTTCATCTCATGAGACATTTGCCAAAAATGTCCCATCGAGGTCATCATATATTCCTTTCCCTATTCAATTCATCATGATATATCTTCATCCCATCCAGGTTAAGGGCTAAACCTGAGTCATTCAAAAAGCTTATCTCGCCTCACTCATGAGACTTAATCAAAATTTTTACCTTTCATCATTTCGGGATCTTCACCCAAAGTCCCATCACGATTTCCTCATTTCTATCTATTCAGTCATATCATTTTCGAGGATTTCGTCTCCCCCAAAACATTTAGGACAAAGTCTTAAGCCTGACAAGCCATAATTCTTCCATACCCAGTTCAGATCTGCTGACTGGGGCATTTTTCAAAATTTAGAGTGTTATCTTTGCCACTAAGCTCGGCTTCTTACCGGCTTAGTAGCAAAGAGGGGCATCTGTGAACACCCCAAATTTTTCAAAATTTTGTAAAAATGACTCTTTTGCCCCTAACCTCGTTTTCTGAGAAAATCAAAGCAATTCCAAAGCTAAATTTTGATTATTCTTCAGATTTTCTGAATTAAATTCCATATTGATATATTCAAAATCAACTCTGGATCTGAATCCAGTACTTTAAATCCATATTTTCTCAAAATCCGGATCCAAACCAATTCTTCTGAAGAATTTTCCCCAAAATGGCCTGAAATTCTCAGAAAAACATTTTTTGTAAATATTTCTCAAAAAAAAAACATTTAGTGTTTAAACTTTGTTTTTCATAAAATCTTAGTTTTCTATTACAAAAATACAAAAAAAATAGAAAATTGATACAAAAATCAATAAAATTGAGGAAAGCAAATGGTTTTAAAACTTGAAAAGTTGAATTTTGCCAAAAACCTCGTTTTAAACCATTTTTATGAAAATTTTTCTTAAAAGGGACCCTTCTTTTGAAAAAGAGAAAAATCTGCAACGGCCATCTCCCGCGCATCCTCCCTCTCGCTTTGCTACCCTCCGATCTTCAACAAACCCATGGGTTCTCCTCCATTCATCTCCAACAACTCCTCTCTCGAATGCTCCTCTTCTTCTTTAAAGAGAAGAGTGCACGGAGGAAGAGGAATCCATGAACGTCATCCATTTTTTTCTGTGACCTCTCCATTCTACTTCCTTCAATCCACGAAGCATCCATCGCTCCTCTCGACGCTCGTCTCCTTCCCATTTTCCTTCCCCTTTTCTTCTGAATTCTTCACCCCTCGAGGCCACGGAAGAAGCCTCGTTCTCCTTCCTGCAAGATCCCTGCAAGCCTCGGTGAGTCTCCCTTCTCCCTGTTGCTTTTTTTTTTTACATATATCTTCTTTTGATTTTCCTTATTTTGCCTCATTGATGCATCCTTCATAATCCTGATTTGCACATAGCAACTTCGGCTTATGGATATGCTATAGTAACGGAATCCTGATTCCAACATTTTCCCTCTTCCCAATCATCCTGTACCCAGAAGTTTCTTTAATTTTTACAGATTTTTCGACATATGCCTATAGCTAGATTTTCTGTTTGTGCTTTTGTTTTCCATTTATACAGAATTTCTCATTAGCATTCTGATTTCTCCTTTTCATTTTAGTTTCAAATTCACATTGGACCCTCGATTTTATTTTGTATTTCCTGACATACTGATGGCCGATGATGCCTCGCAAATGGCATCATCGATTCACCCAGATTTCAAATTTTTGAGTTTTTTTTTCTTTCTTTTCTTTCTTTCTCCCTTTTGATTCTTGATCCCTTGTTTGTAACTCATTTTCTTTCCTAGTTTTAATCTTTATTTACGTTTTGGTTTCTCTTGTAATGATTCGACTTCTTGGGTTCATGTTATTTCCTATTTTCAATTAACTGTTTGTATCTTAATTCCTTTGCATCATCTTTCTCCCTTTCTCTGCAATTTTAATTCCTGGTTTATATATGATCTCCCATTTTGGCGTGCAATCGGTCATCCTCTTAGTTGCGTTTCATGATTCACCAGCATTTTCTTTACAATATTTCATTATGGAATAACTGTGTTTCGTGATTCCTTCAAATCCCTGTAATGTACATAGTTGCATTGTATACCATTTATGTGTTGTGCATCATCATTCATTCCTTATGTTTGATTCAATCTTTACGATTGTTACGATTTATGGGCTAGAAGGGTATGCTCTCTTCCGATGCACACTCTCTGTGTTGGATCCAATGATCCTTGCATCAGAGGCTGGGGGCCCTAACATGGAGAGGATTCTGGGTGATATTAGATGTGAGGCACACAAAGCACTTTGTCTCGAGTTTCTGAGAGTTCCTCTGAGGAACAATCACCAGAAATTGCTCCTTGTCAGCAGGGAGTGCCTCAGGCTGCAAGCATGGCCATGGGTGATGGGGATTCTTCTCTTCCATGTCTAGATTCGCGCCAAGGTATGAAAATTAACTTGACAAATGTTGTATCAAAGATTCATAAGTTCTTTTCACCACTAACGAGAGAAGCTAAGAGCAGCACGGAGGATAATCCTATTGATCATAGGTGGAGTAATCGGATAGATGAATTCTCTGAATTCGTGGGTAAAAATTCCAAGTGGCAAAAATGAATGTATTAGATTTTATCCTTGAACTTGTCCATGCTTTGGCTGAAATAAATGAAGTATACATAAGTGCTCTGAGCAGCAGTTATACAGATATCTCAAACCATTCAAAGAGCAAAAGTTCCCAAACATCCCACAAGTGAAGTAGCTTACAAATAGAATAACTGGTGATTCTCATTCTAATTTTTATTTTGAGTGTCTATAAAGAAGAATCTTGGGTGATGGCGATGAGCTTAAGGACTCACCGTGCGAATACCTTGATGAAGGAATGGCTCAATTGAGAATAGGGAAGGATAACCTGGAAACAGATTTGGCTAGACATAAAGAAAGCCTAGAGCATTCAAAAGCTCAATTGGCAGAGAATGAGAAGCCGGATTTGGAGCTTGAAGAAAAGAGTATAACCATCAGTTAACTATTGTCGCACCTCTAGTACCCTCCCAGTGCCGCTATGACACACCCAGACGCTCATTACCACAGGTTATGTGATTCCCATCAGCACCATCGATGACATGTCTGTCTCTTTTTAAGCAAAGTGAATATTTCGGGATATAATCCCAACATGATCGGTGATTCAGAGGTCTTAATTGCTGCAAAGGGTAAAGTAAATAGTGGAACATTGCCAAAATGGTTCTTAACACTTATGAGGTATTCTTTTTCAACTTATTTCTTAATTGTCAGCATATCATATTTAGTTATGTTTGATTTTACCCTGTTGCGGCATATTCCATTTCCTGTTTATATCATTAGCATTTCAGAATCTCAATCTGTATTCACCATACTTATGCTGGGGTTTTCATTCCCATCTCTTATTTCCCACAGTAAGCACGCGTGCACTCACTGAACTCACCCATGTTAGCATCATTTCCTACACCCTGTTGTTATTCCACCCCACATTGTGCACAATTTCTGCAAAACGCACTATTCACCCCACTACCCTGTGTACAGCCTGCATCACCTACAAAGCACATTGTGCATCATCACTCCCTTACACCTATAGCAGCCACTGTCAATTTCGGTTTCATAACAGCATATCATGCCACTATTCACTGTGAATTCTCATTAGCCCTTACCTGCTTGTAGCTCTCGTCTCCCTTTGCTTACACCTTCATTTTGGAGATTACAGCAAGTGGAAAATTCCACAACAGTGTTTTAGTTTGAAGTTATACAGCAGGTGCAAATCATTTTGTCCATGTATGTAGTGAGCACTTGGCTCAATTTCCACTGATAAAGCAGAATTTCAGAGCAATAGTTCCTTTGCTCATTGTCAGCCAGCATATAAGAGCTGAAATCCAGTCTAGTTCGGATGTTAGAAAGGATGTACTACCCATTTCATCTTCCAAAGATGAGAAAGAAAATCAAATACAAGTTACCTAGTGGGGATGTTGCACAAAGTGATATGAATGAATTAGGAAGTACTATTGCTGGTGATTTTTCAGTTGAAACAATCAAAATATCAAGATGCAAGAGATCAAATGACAACACAAGTCTTTCTAACAGTGAGCTATTTGATAGTCAGCATATCCTTGATGATGGTTCTAGCCAAATGGGGTTGGGTCATAATGATGGTTCCTGCACTGAATGGACAACAGGACCTGTGCAAGATGTGTTGGAAGGGTCCAATAATGATAAAACCAGGCATGAGGGTGTTGCTAATGCACCAGATATCACCAGAAAAAAAAAGGAGGAATATTTAACTCTCAAGTGGCTGAATGCTATTCTATCCTTCAAGATAATAGACATACTGGTAAAAGTGGTGAAGCTATTGATATCTAAATCCTTGGTGTTGCTGCTGTGTTCAACCATGAAGATGGTATCATTCAAGCATCTGATGGACCACATCATAGAGCAAATTCTATTGTGCACATCAATATCACTTGCACATTCCCATAAAATTTCTCACAACCACCCACCAGTTGCACCTGTCACACTTTCACAGTCACACCACTTATCTCCTGCAAAAGCCACTGTTCACCTGTCACCTCAGCACTATGACTTTCGCCATTTCCTTCTCCACTATTCTGCACCATTGATGCCACCATTCCACATCACCATTACCGGTGTCCAACCTTCCTGCAATTTTCAACCCACTAGATATCACATAGTATCTAAATCCCCTGTCATTCCTGTACATTTATTTAGTTTCCTATTATTTAGCTTACTATTAGCTGAAATTATCATACCACCAGCAATACCCCTTTACACAATGCCTTTATGCCTTCACTTATGTATAGCTCACCACTCAGCACTATTCACCTTCACTTCACTATTCACAGTATGTTGTTCATCCCTTGTCTCTTCTCATCTTTTTCCATTAGCGTTCACTTCTCACAGTGTGTCCTTATATATATATATATATATATATATATATATATATATATATATATATATATATATATATATATATATATATATATATATATATACATGTGTGTGTATATATGTCTCCAGTTCAACATCCTATATATGAACTTCCTCATTAAGCATAGGGTATATCATATACATTTTTGGCTTTTTGATTTAGAATATCCGTTCTTAAGCAGAATGGACATTTTCAGGTATGTCTTCAATTTTAATATAGCATTGTTTTTATTCTCCTTCTATATTTTGCCTATTATCTTGTGCTAACTCCGTCTTTTGCAGGAAATACATGGAAAATGCAATCCCCTACTTAGCTTAGAAATTCCTTATTTAAGCCAATGATGAAATAGTTAGATGATCATGAGAAATTTTACATTTCCAGCTTTAGATAGAATGAATGGGCATTGTAAATATCATGAATTGCTTGTTTCTCATGCATTTTTTTCCT
This sequence comes from Nuphar pumila, assembly GCF_984573655.1. Lineage (NCBI taxonomy): Eukaryota > Viridiplantae > Streptophyta > Magnoliopsida > Nymphaeales > Nymphaeaceae > Nuphar > Nuphar pumila. The sequence goes on from NC_143261.1 coordinate 45,569,839, forward strand.
TTATTTCTCAAATTCTCACAAATGGCAACACGAATGGCACGTGCACCATTTCGTAAGAGGTAAATTAATCCTAAGTTGATGATTTGCATCAACGGCCAAAGTCGGGATGTAAACAAAACTTAGTATTTTTATCTTTTATAAAATAACACTGGATCTACACTGGATCCTCTTCAAAAAACCATCATGTTTTCAAATATTTCCTTCTTTTATTAGAGTTTAATTTAAAATTGGCTCAAAATATATACCAATGGCCATAGTCAGGGTATATTGAGAGTTAATTTCATTTTAAACTCTATAAAAGCACAAAAATATGTTTTATTCTTCACCTGAATTTAAATATAGATTATTATATAATACATTCAATGGCCATAGTCAAGAATGTATTATATTTTCAATCTTATTTCAATTCATGTAAAGAATGAAATATGGTTTTCAAAATCCAATTTTAAAAATTCAAATTCATTCATCATTTAGGATAGAACTGCATCATATTTTCAAAATTCATTTTTCAAAAACTCCAAGTGATGTAAATATCTTCCTCAATCTATCTTCAATTCTTATAAAATCTAATCCATCCTTTCATTTTTCAAATCCTATTTCATTTCTATAAACACCCCAAATTTTCAGCCTCATCTAGTGTTTACATTTCATATATCATTGTATATCACTACATACATTTTTGCATATCATTTCATCGCATTGCATGTCATCATATCTCATTCTCGAGATCCAGCACTCCTGTTTTCAAAACATTCAATCCAGATTTGAGTTTTAAAGCTTTCTTTCAAAAATCAATTTTAAAACCTGGGTTTTTAATCAACATTGTGTCATTTGCCAACCCCCAGGACCTTATACTTTGAAGTATTTTCTCAGAAAACAATCTGGATTCATTTCAAACTCAATTTCAATTGATTTCAATTCTCAGATGAGACCCATTTAGGTGGTGTCGCTTCTGGATTCCTTCATTTATCAAAAATCTCAAAAAATTTAGAGTCCTAATTGGATCAGGACTCTTTTTCCACAGTCCTAGTCGGATCAAAACTCTACTTTTCACTACCTTTTTACCTGTTTTCGGAGAAAACCTTTCAAAATCTTCTGTTTTGGCCAAAATCTTAGAGTCCTAGTTGGATCAGGACTCTTCTTCAAGAGTCCAGTCGGATCAGGACTCTTCTTCAGAGTTTTAATCGGGTTAGAACTCTAATCTTTCACAACCATTTTCAATCAAATCTTTCAAAATCTTTCAAAATTAGTCAGAAACTCAGAGTTTTAGTCAAAACAGGACTTTGTTCAGAGAGTCCTAGTTGAATCAGGACTCCGATCCTGATTTCAAATTTTGAAAGAATCTTTCAAAAATCTTTTCATCAATCAAAACTGTTGCGCTTTTATCAAAGAATTTTAAAATTCTGAGGTTTTATCTCAGAGTCCTGATTCGATCAGGACTCTACCCCAGAGTCCTGATCGAAGTAGGATTCTATCCAAAATTGATTTTCTCACTTCATTTTCACTGGTTTTCAAAAGCTTTGCCCAAGTTTCATCATTTAGTTATCAGAAAACCAAAATTTTTTAGAGTTCTGATTGAATCAGGACTCTTTCTCAGAGTCCTAATCAGAACAGGACTCTGAACCAAAACTTCAATTTCATCCCATTTTTAACTATTTTCCAAAATTCTCTCATATGTTTTATCAGAAAATCCAAAAATCTGAGAGTCCTAGTTCAATCAGGACTCTGTTCTCAGAGTCTCAGTTGAATCAGAACTCTGTTCTATTTCAATACTTGTCATTGTTTACATTGTTCTTTCGTCTGTTTTTCAGAAAATACCAAAAAAATCTAGAGTTTCAGTCCGATCATAACTCTGTCCCAGAGTCTTAGTCCAGTCAGGAGTCTGTTTTGAAGTCTATTTTTATTTCATTTTTATTGTTTTCAAAATTTAGGTCATTTTACAGAGTCCAGTTAATTCAGGACTCTATTTTAGAGGTCGGTCGAGTTAGGAGTCTACCCCTGACTGTGTTTTTTTGACTTATTTCGTCAGTTTTTGATAAAATCTTTCGAAAACTCTTCCATTTGAATTCTAAAA